>NC_050497.2:11038257-11125757 GCF_012460135.2 Molothrus ater | reverse complement strand
GAGCTGCTCCTTTTGGCTGCCAAGTTTAAAATTACTAAGACATACAGAGGTGCAATATAGAAACATGTGAAAAGCCCATTAGCCAAAGCCCTGATGACCACTTCAGCCAAGCACATATGGACGGGAACAGCTAATAGAAGGGAGCCGGCCAAGGCCATTTTTTTTTTCAACCAGATTGTTTTTCTCATTATGTTTTTATTTCTACCTAAACTGTTAATTAGGCACTTAGAAGATTTTTTATTGAGGGGTAAGTGTAACAAGCTGGTGTGTTTCCCAGCCTCCCTCCCGTGGGCACCGGCGGCTGCCGGCCCTGCCGGGCTGGGGGCTCTATCCGGGGCCAGGGTCCCCAGGGTGCCCTGCACAGAGGGGTGTGCCACCCTGCCAGTGAGCACGGGCACGTGCTGCTGCTGCTGCTGCTGCCGTGTGCCAGGTGCCACCAGCAGCACCCAGCAGAGCCGGGCACGGGCACCGCACACCCACCCACCCAAGGGGGAGCTGCAGCCCCTGCTGGGCAGGACCACTGCACCAGAGTTTGGCATTCCAGGACTTACTGAGTGTGTTCCCCCCAGTTTTTTCTTCCTCAGCACAGGGAGAGGGATGATAAGAGGGGTTCTGCCTAACCCACTGGTTTTAACGTGGTCACCACTGATGTGCCCCCAAGCTCCTCTGAGACACGGTGTCACTGCCTTCCCAGGCACTGCACAGGTTCCCCAGGGACAGCAATGTTTGTCTGCCCTTATGATTCCCCTCCAGACAATGACCCTGTCTTGGCATGAGGAGCCTGCAGCTCTCCCCAGAAAACCCCTTGATTTCCTCCAGAAGTGGGTTTGAGTGTCGCAGGGAGCGCAATGCAGGGGGCCTGTGCCAGCCTGCCGGCTTGGTGGAGGGAACCGGTGTGTTTTAAAAGCACTTTCCTAATGCCAGGTTGAATTAACTCCCCAAAGGAAGTGAGTTATGGATTTGAGAAGAGTGCATCAACTGGTCTTCATGTGCAGCTGTTGTCCCAGTGCCCTGCCTGGTCCTCATCTGTGGAGAAACATGGGAAGTCCCAAGGAAGGACACAGCGAGGAAGATCACGGTTCCAGCGTTCTCTCACTGGGGTGGTTTGGGTGCAGACAGGTTCCAGCAGTCTGGTGGGAAATAGGAGACTCCAAGGCTGTGATCCTGACAGGTGGCAGGGGCTGGGTGCAGCCCCAGGTGTGTGCAGGGGCTCACTGTGTGTGAGAGCAGCACTGAGGGCCAGGCCTGCACTGGGCACATGAAAGCCTTTGCTTTAAGGCCTTTCTCCTTTGGTTGTTTTGAACCTCTTTTCTCCATTGCTCTTTTTAAACTTGTTTTTAATTTGTTATTCTCTTTGTAGGCCTCCTTTATTTTTATTCTCCTTTACCAAAGCGCCTAGATTTTATTCCCTTCCCAGCCTTATTAGCATTTTGGTCTTTGATCTCTTTTTAAAAGGATTTACACCACAGTTTTATGATTCAATTTTCCAAAGTGTATTTTCACATAATCTACAGAAATGGCTGAGACAAGAAAACTTTACCAAGAAGAGAGCTGGTCCCTGCAAGGCTGCTTAATGGAGATAGGGGCAGGGCTTGTCACACACTGCGTTGATGGTGCTCTCCAGAGCATCCCACATCTCACCACCTATCCCACAGCACCCTGGGCGCCCCCCACCACCTCACCCCTGAGGACCAGATTTGGATGGGGCTGCCCAGTGTCTTCCACCCAAGTAGCACATCCCCTTTCAGCTGCACAACCTTTAGCAGCTAGGAATCACTTTCTAACGAGCACAACAAAGAGATAACAATTAATGAGGAAGCAAAGCATTTATTTCTGAGCCCTAATTAACATTATCCCAAGCATTCTCTCAATGCTCTTTTGATGTCATAAAGCATGCTGGAACTATAAATGAGCTGTTCTCCCATTAACACTGCCATGCCCCCATCCCCTCCCTCGGTTGCCCAGGCATTAACCAACCCACTACATCCACAGGAAGTTAAAGGCTGCATCTTTACTCACAAGAAAACAAGATAAACAATCTGCAGGTGGATTTTACTGTGATGTCCCAGAATGGGAAAGGGTGAAAGTACAGACACCACAGCACTCTGAGAGGGCACATGTTGTGGACATGCTCCCAGGCTCCTAGGCACGCTCTGGGCCGCCCAGTCTCTCCAGCTTGCATGCAGAAGTGGGTGTCCACCATCTGGAGTTCACATCAACCATATATTTGAATGGAAAAATAATTCTAGTTACTTCCCAAACCAAACCATGCCTGAGTTGAAGTGTCCCCACTTTCATGGGTCTGCAGTGGTGAAATTGCATCTTCTTCCTGGAATGTGATATGGAGATGCACAATTTCCTGCTTTGCATAGCTCAAATCCAGAGCTCTTCCAGCTCGACTTGCCTTCACTCTGCAAAAAACAAAGCTGCAGGTACCTGCCAGGCTGTTACACAGGGATCGTGTCACTGCCAAGACTGATTGTGTTCACACACAGCATCTCCCCAGTATTTATCTGTTTTATGTGGCTTATCAGGTGCCAGTGAAACCTCTGTTCCTGACGGGGTAATGCAGGCTTGAAGGCAAAGGAACCCTCTGGCTTAGAGCACATCCGTTACTGATGCCGCCAGACGCAGCACATCAATAACAGCGCCTGCCTGAGCAGAGCTGTGCCTCAGCCCCTTCCCTGCACACGCCCGAGCTCTGGGCTCCAGGTGCTCCAGAGCAGGAGCCTGGCGGATGAGGCTGCAGGCTGGCTGGGAAGAGGCCCATTCTGCATGCCCTGTGCTTCACAGAGGGAAGCTGATGGAATTGGAACTGGCTCCACTTGGACCCCCCCACCATCTCCTCTACAGCCCCACCTCTAACTGCGCTTCCCTCGGACTGTTCCCCGGGTGCACCTCGGCCAGAGCTGTGTGCAGCAGCAAAGAGCCTCTTCTTCGTTATTTGCCTTAAGACTGGCATTATACCAGCATTTTAATGTGCCTCTTTGTGGGAGGGAGCCACGGGACCAGCTGTGCCTGCTGCTGTGTGACCCCAGCCCAGCAGCCACGCTGGGGTGTCCTTTGGCCGTGTGGGCCAGGGCTCAGCACCGTGTGACCAGGGACTGCCCAAGGCCCCCGGCCCGTGCTGCATCCCCCGGGGCTGCCCCCAGCCCTCTTTTCCCGTGCCGACCCCCGGGCAGCCCTGCGGGCGCTGGCACCGCTAAACCCCTCCTGCCTGGGCATGGAGATGCTGCAGCGCTTGGGCATTCGGAAAGAGTGATAATTGGGCAGGGGTTAAGAAGGGAGGAGAAAATCGCTGGCAATGTCTGGGCGTGGAGAGCAGATGAGAGGAGCTGCCCCGTGTCCCTGGACACCTGGGAAGCAGGGGACACCCAAGAGCTCCCTGTGCAAGAGCGACCCCCTGCCCAAACCATTCGTCATTAACTCCCACTTAAGAGAAGAAAGAAGCTGTGCAAACCATGAGGAAGATAATTGGTCTCTTCTCTGTGTTTCAATAAAAGCCAGGGACAAAACACCATGTATGTGAAATAAGTACTTTAGGATAACAGCACCCGTCACCTTGACAACTCGGTCAGAGGTCTCGGCGTGGCGGTGCCTGCTCAGTGAGGTGTGAGGAATAGAGGACGCCGGGGACAGGGGGAAGATACTTGTCTGACCAGCAGAGCCGTGAGGACCACAACAGCCTGTTAGCCGCAGGATTTCTGAACAGCCGGCAGCTTTCACCAGAAAACATTGCAAAAATAACCCCTGCGGAGCCGGGGGAGCAGCGGTGCCTGGGCTGTGACACGCTGTCACAGGAGAGCCCAGACACAGGGACACGGGGGTGACACGGCTCAGGTGGGGTGCCACGGCTCGGGTGGGGTTCCACAGCTCAGGAGGGGTTCCACAGCTCAGGGTTCCACAGCTCAGGAGGGGTTTCTACAGCTCAGATGGGATTCCACAGCTCAGGTGACATTCTGAAGCTCAGGTAGGGTCCCACAGCTCAGGTGGGGTTCCACAGCTCAGGTGGGGTTCCACAGCTCAGGTGGGGTTCCACACCTCCAGTGGGGTGCCTGCCGCCCAGGTGGGGATCCACAGCTCAGGTGGGGTTCACAGCTCAGGGTTTCACAGCTCAGGTAGGGTCCCACAGCTCAGGTGGGGTTCCACAGCTCAGGTGGGGTTCACAGCTCAGGGTTTCACAGCTCAGGAGGGGTTTCACAGCTCAGGTGGGGTTCCACACCTCCAGTGGGGTTCCACAGCTCAGGTGGGGATCCACAGCTCGGGTGGAGTTCTGCTCATGCTGGGATGAGACAGGGAGTGCCCAAAGCTCCTCTTGCTCTGCCCAGCTGGACCAGCCCAGCGCAGGCTCTGGTGGCACCCACGGGGACACAGCTCCACCAAAGCCTCCCAAAAACACCAACACGTAAAACAACATAATATTGCAAACAAAAGGTGACAAGGTAACATACTAATATGAACAGACACAAAATCAATAGGAATTTCTATTTAGGTAGGAAATCAATAGGAATTTCAAGGTAGGAAAAAGGGAAATTACTTACATTTAATTTGAGCTCTCTTCAAGTCTGGTTCTCCACAGAAGGGCGGCAGTGGCTGGCGGGGCTGGGGCAGCAGGAGTGCCGTGGGGATGATGGCAGGGCCACCTCCTCAGCTGCACCAGGGCCACACGACACCTGCTGGGCTCCCTGCCCTGCCCCGGGCGGGTGGAGGTGCGGCCGTGGCCCCAACCCAGCTGTGGTCCTTGGCATCGCTGCCTGGAGCAGGACAGGGCTCTGCAGAGCCAGGGGGCGCGGAGGGGGGGATGCTGCACTGAGCCCTTGGGCACGGTGATGGAGCAGCCACAGCGAGGGAGGCTGGGCACCCGAGGGTGCAGCGAGGCTCAGCTTCCATTTCCAGCGTCCTCATCCAGCAGCGACGGCACTGTCGTGGCAGTGTTTGCCAAACGGGCCATCCTCGGGAAGAAAAAGCCAGTGCCGGGTGCCTGGGACGCGGCAGCTCAGCCCTCACCCCCAGGATGATCATGCAAATGGGCTCACTGGTCCGTGCAGAGCCCTTCTGATTCCAGCAGCCTGGCCAAGGCTCCCGGCTCCGGCTGTGCCATGCTCTCAGAAGGATGAGGGCCTCAGCTTGAGCCCCTTTAAATCAAAAGATCTTATGAAAGTGAGAGATTACTATTTTGTTAAAAGCAGAGCTAGCCGTGCATCAAACTCTGCCCCTTCACTTGCTTAAAATTAAACGACTTCTGGAAGTATTAGTATTCCACTGAGGATCTCCAAATCACCTCCTGATGTGGCTGAAGGTGGAAACAATTTTAAACCACTGTTTGCAGCTGGATTTGACAGCAGCAGCAAAGTCCAGTGTAGCAGCATTTTGCATTTCATTCATTCATGAGTGCTAAAATGGTCTGACGAATTTTAATTTGCGCAGAATGGGAGGGGGGCAGGAGCTTTGGTGAGAGGTGGGCAGGGTGGGCCGTGGCCAGGGAGCCACGAGTGCAGCTGTGCCTGGCTGAAGGGGCAGAGGGCAGGGTGCCAGAGCCCCAGCTCTGTGCCTTGGGCTGCCAGCAGCTCTCCTGGGCCATCCTAAGGTGCATTTCTCCTCCTCCTCCCAGCTGGGACTGGGCTCCACGCGGTCGGGCAGCACCTCCTTGGCAGCTGTTTGACAGTCCAGGACAGCAGCCCGCCCTGCTGCAGCCAGAGCAGAACAAGGGCAGAGTCCATCTGGCCCTGGGTATTAATCCTGGCCTGTGTCTCCACTTTTCTGCCATTGTGGGCTGCTTGAAAAGCACATTAACCCCAGGTTTAACAGCACTGATTGGAATAGTCAGCAAGGGGAGACTTTTCAGCAGAATACAAACAAAAAAGGGAAAATAACCAGGTACAAAGGATTTTCTTGGCATTCCTCTTGGTTTTTTTTGCCAGAGGTCCATATGATGCTCTGTCCCATCACAGAGGTGTTGGAGACCTCCTGAGGGGACGATATCTGGCAAAGGGAAAGAAGCAGTGGAAAAGTGCAGGTCTGCAGCACAACCTGGCAGTATCCCAGCTTGGACCTCTGTGAAAACCAGCAACAAATCAGCTCCACTTGCTGAGGACACTAAATTGAGGTGAGTGCTGAATGAGCTTGCAACAGCACAACAAAAATCCAAAGGATTTTATCATCTTTGTAGCAGAAGGGACATATGGTAAATAAAATTTAATGCTGCCAAATGGGGAGAAATGTAAAATGGCCTAAGAACCATAAAGCAAAGAGCAGCATGAATGGAGGCAAACTGGTGCAAGAGGGAGGATACTGAAGATAAAGAAACAACTGAGATAATTACAGAAGCATTGAATGCATCCATGGATATTCACCCTGGTTGCAAAGTAGCCCCAGCCCTGGCAGAGCCACCTGGTCCAGTGCCACGTGGGCGCTCCTTGTCCCTGTCCCTTTGTGTGTCTCACTCTGTTCCTCCCCGACACCCCTCCCCTGGGCTCTGACCTGCCCTCTCCTCTGCCAGGGTAGGGCAGGACTGGATGACTCTCCCTGACACAGTGCCCTGTATGAAGGTCAGGACGTTCCCCAGATTTCATGGTTTTAGTCTGCACTTTCCATTCATCAGTTCTGGCTCCTTAATGAGACCCAGTCCTTAACTGCCTTGCATTCCTGGGCCAGGAAGGCCACATCCCAGAGGAAGGCACAAGGCTTAGGGGCCTCTATCACCTTTATGGAATAACACCTTTTTTTCCCACCATGGAAACTGCAGCCAACTTCACATTTCCCTGCAACACCATGCTTGTGCCTAATTAAGCTCTATTAATACTAATGAACAGACTCACCATAGCCCATCACTTTAGTTCTTAATCTAATGCCATGTTGTGACACTTGTTCAATGATGATTTCAGCCCATGAATCAAATAATTGTGGTTCAGCCCATATGCCCAGCTCCTTTCTCACGTGGGAGCAGAGAGAAATCCAGGCCAGCATAGAGGAAAACTGGAGAGGGAGCTTCTAATTGAATAAAAAGTCAGCCACGAGGCCAGGTTGTCCCAGTGAGGGGCAGCAGCTGTGGAAAGGGGCAGAGGTCCTGTGCATGGTGCTCCAGCCCAAGCAGAGCCCAGCCCCAGAGCTCATGTGGGGAAGGGCAAGAGACACAGAAAAGGAGCAGAGAGGGCACCAGGGGGGGGAGGCTTCACTAATGAGGAAACCCCAAGAGTCCTTTTCTTCTTTTTTTTCCCCTTCCACATCCTAGAGAAGAACTGAATTCTGTAATGCTGGGAGGAGAGGCCACTCCTGCACGGAGTACTGGCTCTTGGAATAAATGGTTTGTGTCAGATTTGTAAATTCTGAAAAAAAACCAACTACCCTTTAATCCCAAAGGTTTCATGAAATCAAAGAATGCTCTTTATTCCTGATATGTTCCTATTGCTTGTCACTTGGCTTTGTAGGGTGATGCAGAGTTTAATTCTTTCCATACCTGCAGAAAATTCCCAAAATATTTGTGTTCCTTGGGTACAGGTTTCCCATTGCAATGGGCCACAAAGCACCATGTCTGTGTTGGGTGCTGGACTGGGGCCTCCATTCCACGTTCTTTATTTAATGCTGCTGAATTATTCAGGTGGGAGACTCCACTGAATACAAAGGTTCAAGTAAGAAACATTAAAGTTAGAAAATCCCAGGTTTTCAGAAGTACTGGAAGTGAAAAAAATATTTCAGCCAGGTTGATTTATGTTTAAAATACTGAAATATACTGCTGCACTGATCGCTTTGAATTGTGCTGTCATGCTGGGTGGCAGAAAGAGATGAGATTTTTCAATATGTTAAAGTGTAAATGTTGTTAAAAACACAGTATTAGGAGATTAAGATTCTGACCCTTTACATTCCAATGATCGTAAAGATCAGCCTTGCAGCCCATTACGGAGCAGCTTGCCGAGGCATCACACTGAATCACTCCAGCACAGGATGCTATAACCCTGCTCCAGCTCATTCACAGGCATCTGCTGATGTGGCATCTACACCAAACTGTGCATGCAAATGCAGCGTGCAGGGCTTGGATGTGCTCTAATAAACCCTGCCAGGTTGCCCCTGCTCATCGCAGAGCCCTGGGGGCCAGGTGGCTCCCACAGCCACAGTGGTGGCAGCAGACGCGGTGACAGCGCCAGCCCTGTACCACTGCAGCTCTCCTTTCCCTCATTCTTGCTAAAGCAGCCCTGCAGGGAGCAGCCCAGACCTGCAGCACTCCACCGAGGAGCCCCATGGGTCACAGTCAGCAGGCCTGGCTTGGAGCAGAGCACAGCCCAGGAGCTGCTCTGCTGTGCCACACAGCCTGGGCACCGCCGCTCCCCAGGGCACCGAGGCCAGAAATGATCATTCCCAGCCAAACCTGCAGATCAGAATGCTGCCAGATGGGGAAGAGATACCCACCCAAGACCCTCCCAAGGACCTGCCCCAACCCCTTCAGCCAGGGGCTGGTCCCCAGTGGGACAGCTGGGCTCATCTCCTACCAGGAGAGGCGGACACAGGCAGTGCCACCAGCTGTGGGTGCAGCCTCTGATCCTTCCAGCAGCAGCAATTATTTATGTAATGAGGAGGATCCAAGCACTGGAACTTTTCAGGAAGATTTCATGTTTTATGACAGACCAAAATTGTGTAATGAAAAAGCCTGATTTGGTGTGTGGGAAGATACTTAGAAATAAGAAGTGTGCTGGTGCCTGGGAGGCTGAGGCAGATGAGTTCTGGAGCTCCCTCTCAGCCCAACCTTCCTCCTGGGCACCCTCCTCCACTGGGACAGCACTTCTCACCCATCCCACCATCCCCTCAGCAGGACACAGCCCTGGCAGTGGCACCACAGGGACACAGGGACAGCTCACCAGCCAGGCTGAACCTCCAGAGCCCTCCTTACTGGGGTTCGGCACAGAAACATGCAGATTCTGGCTTTTATTTGAAGCAGGTTTGAAAGAGCAGTGAAGGTTATTGAAAACATAACGAAAGCTCCTCCTTATTTCATTAAATACAAATGTGAGTGGGGTCATCAGTTTTTATAGGGGCTCGTAAAGCATCCCTCTTGTTCAAATAGGCTATCAAATCACCCAGGGCTCCTCTCTGGGAGGAGTGCAATAAACCCAGAGTTTCTTCTTTAAGAAACTCATCTCAACATCATAATAAAATAACCTTAAATAATACAGTGTGGAACAGGTTTTCAATAACATAATTATAGGCTTCCATTTTTTTCCTGGCAGGTCATTTCTTGGTATCTATTTTGGATGCCATATTGCAGAGGAAGGGGGTAGGGATGGAAGCATGGGCGGATTTTGAAGCATGTCCTCAGGTCACAGCAGATCACCTTGCCTTTCCTCTGTGTGCTGTGGGCTCTCCTTATTCCTCTCTTCTGGGTGATGTGAAGCCTGGGGTCTGCCCAGAAGACGCAGCATTCCCTTTTTTCCATTACCTCGGGACAGTGCAGTTCCTGCAGGATCTTAGCAGTGTATCTGTTTCCCTTTTTTTGTGTAATTGGTGGCTGACCCACCTGTGCCATGGAGTGTCATCAGTCCCCCGGAAATGGTTTGCTGGACAGGCAAATGGTGTGTATGTTCCAGACCTGTCATGATTTTAACCCTCTGCTTATTTACCTGAGTTCTATCTCCCCTTTATTCAGAGCACCAGTCTGATTTTTAATGTGTGGGTGTCCACAGGGTGTCACTGATACCACTCGGGCATTCTCACTTCAGTTTTAGAGAAGGGGCATTATTTTTTCCATGCTTATATTTGAAGCTTATTTACAAATAATAATTAGCAGATGTTTGCATAAGGCTCTGAGTCTGAGCTACTTCAGAGCAACACACACAAAATCTCAAACCAGAGTGATGAAACTGCAGAGCCAGCTCCAGTGCACAAGTTATGTGCCCAGGTGTACACACTCAGCCTGTCCCACACACTCACGTAAAAAATTGATCTGTACATCATCTGCACGTGTTTGCAGATAATACAAAGTTGTGTTTAAAAAAAAGGAAGAAGGAAAAGCCTCAAGTGGCAGAGCAGTTAAGGAACTCCTAGGTGTTTTTAATAACATTGATCAGCCCAAATGAAAAAAGCCAGAGCAGTGGGAGACAGGAGCAGGCAGCAGATGCTGACATTCTATCACAGCAGACACATATTGACTAGCGGTCTGAACAAGTCACTCACTCATCAGCGGCCGGCCTGATTGAGTTGCCTGCAGCCAGTAAATGAGCCTTCCATCCACTGTGGGTCGAAATGAACTGCAATCTTTTCAGACCTCGTTGTTGGCCAAATGAGAGATTTAAAACCCCGGAGGACTCCAAATGAATTTACCAAGGAGCCACAGTGACTAACAAAGCTACAATACATCAGCGCCGGGGCACTGGGTATTACACACACTGCTGGGTGATCAGCACTGGCTATTAGCTGGCCCTGCTGATCAGCAGCGCCGAGCCATGCAGAGCTAACCAGATTAACCAACACGCAGTGTGCAAACCTTTCATGGGTTCTTTAAGGATTTAAAGATTTTGATGAGAAAACACTACAAGTTTCCCGGGGGAAATTCGCTGTTATTGATTTAATGTTTGCTTGCATGCTACCTGTCAATTTTCCAAGAGCTTCAGCAACAAAATTCGTATTTGATATTTGACAGATCTCTTCCTAGTTTGCATGAGCTGAGCAGCAGAGTGCTTTCAGAAAGAGCTCCTTTTGGAAACAAAAGAAGGGTGACTTCTGCACACACCCTTTTAACCAAGACGCAATTCAGGCTAAAATGAATTCCAGGACCAGCTACAAGCTCCAAACACTTCAGAGGATGGCAAGGAAGGGGTCAGACTGGCTGGATTTGTCAGTCAAATGGGGAAATTCCGGTCTTGTTCAGGGACTGGTTGATGAAACATTGCTCACCCACGCTTATGCGTGTGTGTGTGAACACAGTGCACGTGGTCATGATGATGGAGGGATTTTATTGACTCTTCTTCCTGACTTAGACCAAGATTAGGAAGTCCAGGTGTCTCAGGTCCACTCAGGCATGCTGGAAGTGTGTTTGGTGTGCTGAGACCAGGGGTGTGAGGAGAGCACACAACAGCATTGGTCTCAACCAAAGCTATCAGAGAACCTCCAAAGAGTCAAATTTGAGCACACATGAACCCAATGCAAAGACCACAGAGGACAGGAACCAAGAAAGGAGCACTCCCTCCATGGTCCCTGTGGGTATGAGGAGGGATTTCTCAGAGCTTCTCCAGTTTGAAGGATCCAACTTGCCTGGGAGTGAGGCAGAGCCCTCTCCTTCCAGCACTTTCCCTCCTGCAGCCCAGTGCTGCTCCCCCCAGGCAGTGAGCATTCCATTGCTAACATTTCCATGATAACAAATTGTTCACTAGCAGGGGAGACAAATGCAATGCTCCTTCCCTCTCACAGCTAATTCCTCCCTCTGTGCAGGTGCTGACCTGCTCCCTCTCTTGCTTGAGCAGAGCCCTGTGCAATGCTTCAGGCCAGGCTGCACTCCCTGCTCTCCCCGGGTGCTCTCTCCCAATCAGTGCACCCCCAGAACCACACAGTTCTGTTTGTGGGTTACTTCATTCCAGCTGAATGTAGCAAAATGGTTTGTCATCTCCATTTTTTTGCTGTAGTGTCCTAGAGGAATATGGTACTCGGGAATGCCTTCAGCAAGAGCCTCTAATCTGGAAGAGTCATTTCTCCCTCTGCCTCTTGCAGTAGAGGAGGAACGCAGTGGCTGCTGGCTGGAAAATTAGCCCAGGGAACTCTCTCCTCTGTCTGTCTCTCACCTCATTAGACTAGTGAGAAAATGTAATTGTAAGTCTCTCAGGCTTCCCCCTCGCCGGCTGGCGGGGGACTGTGCTTCAGCAGGGCAGGGAGAGGCAAAGCTGCGCTGGGCACTGGCCCTGCAGCCAGCTGAGCAGAGAGCAGAGAGCAGCTGGCGTCCTGTGCCCCCACGGCTGTCCCTGCTCCACAGTGGCTGTCCCTGCCCCACAGTGGCTGTCCCTGCCCTGGGGTGGCTGTCCCTGCTCCAGAGTGGCTGTCTCTGCTCCACACTGGCTGTCCCTGCCCTGGGGTGGCTGTCCTTGCGCCAGAGTGGCTGTCCCTGCCCCAGGGTGGCTGTCCCTGCTCCACAGTGGCTGTCCCTGCCCCAGAGTGGCTGTCCCTGCTCCACAGTGGCTGTCCCTGCCCCAGGGTGGCTGTCCCTGCTCCACAGTGGCTGTCCCTGCTCCACACTGGCTGTCCCTGCCCCACAGTGGCTGTCCCTGCCCCAGGGTGGCTGTCCTTGCCCCAGGGTGGCTGTCCCTGCCCCAGGGTGGCTGTCCCTGCCCCAGGATGGCTGTCCCTGCTCCACAGTGGCTGTCCCTGCCCCAGAGTGGCTGTCCCTGCCCCACACTGGCTGTCCCTGCCCCACAGTGGCTGTCCCTGCCCCAGGGTGGCTGTCCCTGCTCCACACTGGCTGTCCCTGCTCCACACTGGCTGTCCCTGCCCCAGGGTGGCTGTCCCTGCCCCACAGTGGCTGTCCCTGCCCCAGGACGGCTGTCCCTGCTCCAGAGTGGCTGTCCCTGCTCCAAGGTGGCTGTCCCTGCCCCACAGTGGCTGTCCCTGCCCCAGGATGGCTGTCCCTGCCCCCTCTGATGCCCCCAAGGCGGGGCTGGGCTGACCAGCAGGCAGAGGCCACTGCTTGGCCACACAGCCATGGGCAGAGCTGGGCAAGGAGAGCGTGGGGACAGCCACTGGGCCAGGGGCCCTGGGCACAGCAGGGCTGCCCTGGGGACAGCGTGGGACGCAGTGTGCTGCCCGTGGTGGCCATGGCTGGCTTCTGCACAGGCACAGGCTGCTGGTGCCACCGTGCTCCTCCCAACGCTGCCAGCACAGGGCCCAGGGGGACAGCACTCTTCCAACCTTCCATCCCAGTCTGCAGCCCCACACCTCTTCTGGCTGTTACAACTGAATGCTCTCTTCCTAAACTGTTCCGCTCTGGATGAATTCTCTGCCTGCTTTACCAACCCTGGGGTTGCTAAGTGCAAGCACCAAACGTGCTGGGAGGTGAAGCCATGGGTCTAAATGCAATGCAGGCTCTGCCCCCAAGATCCAAAACAAAGAGTGTTATTCACAGCAGCCCCTGATGCACACAGGGGTTTTTGGAGAGGCTGACGCAGATTCACATGCAAAGGCTGGTTTTGGTGTAGGATGGGAAATGCTGAGGCTGAGTCCAACCAGCTCAGCAATAACGTGTCCAGCGTGTGTTTAAAGGCAGGAAGCAACGCCTCAGCTGAAATCACTTAAACAAAAAGATTGCAGTGAGGGGCATAATGCAAGAAAGTAATAAGGTTTAAAACAGGTCAGAGCCCTTTCCCTGCTCCACTGCTCCTGAGTGAGATGCATTATTTAATGGTCTTTGGTCACCGCTGATATACTGTTGATGAAATAGATGATTTTGTTCAAAAGAGCATTAGAGAAGAAATATACAATACTGCATTACACTCCGGCACAGTTCCCTCTCTGGTAAAAGCCAATAGATTGAAGGTTTTTCCTCTTGACAGGAAAGCAAAGCAGTTGAAATGAAAAGTCTTATGAAATGGCAAATACAAATGGTAATAATGCCACCATATTCAAAATTAAATTGTTGTAATTTTAGTTTCTGAGCATAGCAAAGTAATGCAATATTCAGCATAGGCTTGGGGAGCAAAACCTTTTGGCCATAACAACAGTGCCTCAAGAGCTAACCAAACCATCTTTTATAAAAATGTGGAGTCTGATGGGGCTCTCCATTAGCCACGGGATCTGCTGTGTTGTGGTACCCCAGACGTGGAGCGTGTGGCTGCAGTGCTGCGCTCAGCCTAGGGAGGTCTCTTCTGAAAGGAAAAGATGTTTTAGCTGTCCAGATGGGTTGGAGTAGAGATCAGATTGATGACAGTCAGCAGCCAGACCTCAGTGGTATCATGACAGAAGAGCTGTCTCACCCTTTGTGCTCCACCTGGTCATTTCCAGGCAGGGCTGAAGAGTTTGGTGTGGCACAAAGTGGCACTGCCAGCACCCCCGTGGCAAAGGGCACTGCTGGTGAGACCCACAGCTGGGCAGGGCTGGAGAGGGGCTGATCCTGCCCGTGTCTGCTGTGAGTTTGCTGCACAAGGAACCTTCCCATGGCTGTAGCAAGTGGGCAGTGTCTGCCTCTCCCACTCCTCCTGCCTCTCCCAGCCCTGCAAATAGCTTTTGGTATTGAATCTGAGGATTGCAACTGCTCCGTGTTTGAATAGCCTGCTGACCTTTCCCAGTAATGCCTCTTTTATAACCTTCATCTTCTGCGGGGGTTCACGCCATCCCTGTACTCACAGACCAGGAATCCAGTGTGTAATGATAACATGGAGCCGGGCACTCCAGGCATGCAATTATTCTCCCTGCGCCCCTGTTTGTGCTGTGACTTTCATCGCGGTTAAATGCTGCTATTTTCTTTTGCCAGGCCCTGGGAGAGACTCGAGTTTGCCCTCGACAGGTTCAAGTCTCTTCTGCCAACAAAAGGTATTACACTGCATATAAATGGTGCTGGGCAGCGGGGCCAGGCCCTGGCGGGATGGGGGATGCAGGGGGATCCCAGGGGTGCAGGGCAGCCCAGCCCCTGACACGGGGCAGGCTCCTGACCCATTCACCAGTGATGGAGCTGGGTCTGCAGGTGCAGGGCCCTGTCCCTTGGGGAGCAGCTGGCACTGCAGAGCAGCGCCTGGGAACCTGCCAGGGAAATTCTGGAACGACCCCATGGGCAGGGAGGGCAGCCCAGAACAGGAGGGACCCCAGCTCGTCCCCTCTGTCTCTGAGTCCCAGGTGGAGGCTCAGTGACACCAGCAGGACCGAGGTGTTGGGCCAGCCCTGGGCCAGGGGTCTCCTGTTGGTGAAGCCCCTCAGGCCGGGGCTTTAGGCCAGCCCTGGGCCAGGGGTCTCCTGTTGGTGAAGCCCCTCAGGCCGGGGCTTTAGGCCAGCCCTGGGCCAGGGGTCTCCTGTTGGTGAAGCCCCTTGGGCCGGGGCTTTAGACCAGCCCTGGGCCAGGGGTCTCCTGTTGGTGAAGCCCCTTGGGCCGGGGCTTTAGGCCAGCCCTGGGCCAGGGGTCTCCTGTTGGTGAAGCCCCTCGGGCCGGGGCTTTAGGCCAGCCCTGGGCCAGGGGTCTCCTGTTGGTGAAGCCCCTCAGGCCGGGGCTCCCCGCGCCGGGCTGGGCTCCACGGCAGCCGTGCCACACATCCATTACCCAGTAATGGGGGAATGCAGCAAAAGCGGCTCTGAGAGAAAGGAATACATCACTGGTAATTATCTCTAACCAGAAATCTCCTCCACTGCTCCAAGCCCCATCATTCCAGCCCTATTCTAATAAAGTGACACCTTTTTAATTATGGTAAGGACAAATCTGAAATTCCGGTAAGTAATTAGCAGGCATAATTTGCCATCTCTGACACAATGTGACTTTATCACAGGTTACCTCAGTACAAGGCAGGAGTGCAAGGCTGCTGTATATCCTCTTTTAATTTTAGAGAAACCCAAACTGTCCATTTATTTTTATTACAATGTATTTCTCGAGTAGTTGAGTGGACAGCACTGAGAGTGCTCTGAGAGTGCAAATAAACAGCAGCAGCCTTGGAATGTTAAATTTAAGGGTTGTTTTCAAGAACAGGACACTTAATTTAACAATAAACTATGTTTTTATGTACCTCCATGATACCCACTGTTACCAAGAGCACAAGCTAGCTGGGCCCATTCAGAGGTGTGCAGGACCCACTGAGCCATTCAGCCTGGTTTATTTTCAGTGAAAGGAGGTGCCCATCAAACCAGAAAACACTTACACATTGCAATCCAATTATTTATTTGCACTTGCAAAGGCTGCTTCCAGTTTTATTGTCTTCCTCCATTCTCCCCTGCTATTTGCATGTGTGCTTCAAGGGTGGTGCTTGCTTCTGCTAATGGGCATAATATTAAATCCTGCAAACCGTGGCTAAGAGAGATTTTTCCTAAAGAATCACAGTCCTTTTCAGAGTGGATGCACAGTGTGGCAAGGTTCCTGATGTCCCTGTGATTCCTGGGGTTAATATTCTTACACCTAATATATTTTTGAGAAATATGTACTGTGGGCTAATTTATGAATATTTTAAGTTTGAGCCCTGCGGTCCAGTTGGGATTAGTCAGTTAAGCTGCAGGGGTTTGTTTCTCCTTGACAAGGGGGCAAGTGCTCCAAACCTGAGTGCTTCTCTATGAAGAAAGGACTTGGGATCTGAGATACCAGGACACGCAGAATACACTCAGAGCCCTGGTGGAGCTCCTTTCTGTGCATGGCCCAGCACAAATCCCCACCTTCCTTTGGGAGCTGCAGGAACTGGGACGGCAGCAACTGCTCAGGAAGAAGGAAACAAAACTGGTACCTCTGCTCCAAGGGCTGAGCATGGGGAGGATGCCAAGGAGCAGCTGCATTGGAGGAGCATCCCAGAGAGTCAAACACAGCTCTGTCCTGGGACTGCTGTGGTCTGTGCACACATAGAGCTCTCCCCTGCTGTCACAGGGACTTCAAGCTCAGCAACTTAAACAACCCTTTGAGACAGATTGGATGTTTCTCATGCATAGTCTTTCATTCTGCTAATAAAGACTTTGGAGATATTCCCAAAACCCCCAAATCCCAGGCTGTTAGCCTCTTAGGAGGTGGGAACATCAGGAGGTTTGCAGGGCAGAGGAGCCCGGGCCAGTCCCACGTGTGGTGAGCGGGCTGGGCTGAGCCGTGGTGTTGGGTTCCTGCGCCCTGGTGCCTGGGGACAGCAGAATCTGAACTTTTGTTTTGCACTGCACGGCCCCCCAAGCACCCCACAGTCCTACTGTGCACACAGAGCTCCAGATTTGTCTTTCCTTGTCTGCGTTAGTGGGAGGCAGATGCATTAATAAGGCGGGGAAGCAGCGTCGGTGGCAGCCCTCGCTCTGCTTGAGGAGGAGTGATTGCTGCGCAGAGGGCTGGGAGGCAGGAGGATATAACCCTAATGTCTGCACCTCAGGACACGCCATTAAAAAGGCATCTGCACTGACACAGATCTGTTGTTTATCAATACCCTGACAAGCGTTTCCCCTGCAGCCTGGAAACACCCACCTGACGGGCGGGTGACCGATGGAGCCCCGCGCCGCCGGGACAGCAGCGCAGCCCTGGGCCCTGGGCCCTGCCTCCACCTGTGGCAGCAGCTGGGCTGGCAGCAAGTGTGCCCTCTGAACAGGGTGGGAGGGATGTAAAAGCTGCGCCTTGGTGCCTCTGTTGGGGAATTTTCTGGCATTTTATATCAAAGAGAACTTTTACATGTAAAAATTGACCTGAACCAAAAATGAAAGGTAGTGAATATATCAAAGCAAACATTTTCAGGCTGACAAAAGCATGATTTTCTCTCCGGTTTTCTTCATTCATTGGCACAATCAATTTTTTCTCTTTTTCCAGCTTTCCAGCTTTTTCCAAACTGCAATATCACACTCACCATCCCACCTCCTCCCATTCTTGTCTCATAATTCCTATGGCACAGAAATCCTCAGGGTGACAATGGCATCCACTTCACAGAGCCCAAAACCATGACCACATCCTTTCCCAGTTCAGCTCCAACCTCCATTTCAGCACAAAAAGATGTAAAATTTCTCAGCCTCACTTTGTGGGGTTGCTCCATTCCCTCCTTCCCACTGCAGGCGCTCCCAGCTCATCCTCTGCACCTGCCAGGGCTGGGGGGCTCACCCACCCCTGCCTTTTGTCCAGTGCACAAATGAATCAGCACTGCCTTAGAACCCCACATTACATGCAGCTTTAGTTAATTAAATGTAAAATCATTGGAATAAAATTATCCTTTCATTAGAAATTAACTCAGTGCTTAAGACTTCAATAATTACTTTTTTCTCCTCAAACCACATACAAAACGGTCAGTTAAACAGTATGTAAAAAAAAGTTTAATGACCACAGAGCAATCAAGATTACTATTATTTAAGCACAAGCTATTAACATGTGCAATGAGGTATTAGCTAATAAATTATCTTTATAAAATTAAATTGTAATTTTATCACAAATTTTACAGAGGTTATGAGTTTTAATGGCTGTATTTAGCTCTGGCATTGAGCATGCCGCTTTCCTTCATTACTTCATTAACACATTGCATTTAGGCTCTTTCTTCCTATTATTTTAATTTAGGAACAAGATTAACTGATTTATTTCTCCCCTCTTTGGGAGCCACTCGGTCTCTGCCACTGCCCAAGGGCTGGGCGCCACCATGGCTCACGCTCTGGCTTGGCTTTCGTGCAGAGATGAGCATGAAGGGCATTCGTCCTCAGGCTTGGCACAGGGAGCTCAGGGTGAAGGAGAATTCCCTCTGGGATACCCTCGGGCTGCAGAAGATCCCTGTGCTGCTCATCCAGGTGCTGTTGATGTGGGTGCTGCAGCCTCCAAGCACGGGAGCGCCGTGCCTGCGGGTCCCCACCTGTGCGACCCCCACCGCATTCCACTCGTTTTCATGGAGGCAAAAGCCATGAGGAGATGCTTCACGCCTTCTGCCAGCACTGGAAGGTTTTGCAGGGCTCCCATGCTCTGTCCCACTAGCCCTGGCTCCTGTTGGTGGCCAGAGCCCTAGCCTGCTCGGCGTGGCCATGCTGGGAGCGGTGCTGTCTGTGGCTCACACTGCTTGTAAACTCCCCTGCGAGTGCCCTGCAGACAGATATCCTTGAGACTCACCTCCATCTCCCGCTCAGGTCACAGGGAGATTTAGAGATGGGGAGCTGTAGTTAAGGTCCAGATCTGCTATCTGAACTTGAGTGATGGAGGACACATTCCCGGGACATGTTTATTGTCACCCGGCGGCCCGCAATCCCGCTCTCGCAGAGCCACCTCCATTCCCCGTATAATTCATGGGCTGACTCCATGGTGGAGTGACTGATAAGGCCTTCATGCCGGGCTTGCCGGCCACATGTCTCAAGGAGACTCCAGAGGAGCTTCAGCACAATATAAATGTGGCTCCGTGTCAGCCTCAAACCCCTGGAAAATTCCCCGTCTCGAGAGTGCAGCATTTTAAGTAATAAAACCATAGAGAGATTACAACAAAATGTGACAGGAATTTATAGCCCTCTGCATGAACCTTTTACCTTAAGATGGAACAAAGTTGAGGGAAAAAAATTGCGTGGTTCACTTAGGTAACCTTTCCAACCACCCCCGCTCAGCTCCTGGCCCCACATTCCTCTTCGCTGATTTAATAGCAGGAAAAAAACAGCCAGGCAGGGAACTGGGGAGCAGACAGGCACCGTGCTTTAACCCTCCCTGCCTCCTCCCTGCCTGAAGCGCCAGGATTCCAGAGCAAAATGAACCCCAGGTTGTGCTGAAGGTTGGTTTTGGCCCCTGCTCCTTGCTGCTGCAGACTGGGACACGGGGCTGGGACATCAGGACAGGCTGGCTTGCAGGCAGGGCTTTCTTTATCCTTTATTTTCTTTTTCCTTGAGAGACACCAAAATTCCTACAGCATCTATAATTCCTAATGCAAAGAAGGGCTGAGCAGACTCCTGCACATGCCTTACCCTGATGACATGGGGTCTGCCTCCAACTGCTCTGTCCCTCCATGCAGGTAGGTGTTTTTATTGCCCGTGAAAGGGTCATGCAGCACAGCTAAGCAGATTCCTGGCTCTCCCTGATGCTGAATTTACTGCCACTTTCAGCAATAAACAGTGGAATTAATTCTGAGTTTACTAATCCAAAGAGTAAACAATATCCAGTGGAGACACTCAGGCAAGATAAATGCAAGGGATTAAAAGCAAATGGGGTGAAATCATTCTGCTCCCAGCTAAGGAGTCATTGGAGGAATGTGAAGGCTCCACATACAGTATTATCAAATTGTTAATAAACATTTCCAAAGTCTGTTATATTGGGAAGCTTTTCTTTCCAATTCATCCCAGCTGTGGTTATACAGGAAGCACACTGGGTGCTGAGCAGTAACTTCCCACTGCTGACAGGGAAGGATTGGGCAGAGCTGCTGGTTTAAGAACACACAGCCAGGACAGGGCTGCTGTCCCCGGAATGAAGTGAGGACTTGTGTCTCCATGCAACAAACACACCTGCAACAGTGCTGCATTCCCATGCAGTATTTTGGTCCATATTTTACATCATCCTGGGTTACTGCTGTGCTTGTTAAATAATTAAAGGCAGAGAATGTGTTATTTACTGTCCATTTAGTGCAGCAGGCCCAGAGCTTCGCTTTGATTTTCAGTCTGGAAGGAGCGGTGACATGGCCCTGGGGGATTCTCCCACAGTGCTTAATTAGCGTGGCACGGTGCAAACCTGCATCACTGGCTTTATTTGTGACTCAGAAATAATATTTGATTGTTAATTTTATTGGTTAATAAATTTTTAAAATATTCATTTATATTTTTGCAGACGGTATTTTACAGCCACCAGACTTGCAGAGTCAAGTCCCTTGGTTTTGGGGACCATTTCAGCAGCAGCACCTACTTTCTGTGTGAGAATCAGCTGGAGAAATACAAGAGCACCCCAAACCAGGTTGGGGAAGGCTTCAGGTGCAGCTGCTCAGTAGCTGGGATGGACAGCCCAGGCACTCTTGTCCCTGACATCCCACTGATGGACCCTCACTCTGTCCCTGCAGGCTCTGAGCCCCTGACTGGGAGGGTTTTGTTGCCTGACCTACATCTACACCCCATTTTCATTATCAGGGCTGTAACCAACTTCTTTTTGAACTTGGAAAGTGCAGGGAATGGAAAGAGTGTGGGGAAAATTCCTGATAAATAGAAAACTTCTTCTTATAGAAGAGTGTTTGAATTTGTCATCCTTGGACAAGAATAAGTTGGTTCTGTGAAGAAAAGAGTACAAATTATCAGCCCTTCAAAGCTTTCCCATTTAACCACTTTATTGCAATACAACTGCCCATAACATTTGCTTTTAGAGCCCATGATGCTGAGTGTAGTTATTACATTGCATACATAAAAGATGTTTACAATTTTTTATATATATATGTAAAATGTTGATCCCCTGGGCCACATCGATTTGTGCCGGCTTCACGGCTGGGTTGGTGCAGGAATTTCCCTATGAGATGTGATTAGGCTGCAGGGAACTTTCATTCTTCCTTCCTTTTTTAATCTCCTGCTTACCCATTTAACAGACCTGTCTTGGATTCCATTTATGTCAACATTTTGGGGCAGTGCTGGGGTGTTCTGAGCTTGGGGGTACACGGCACACGCAGGCTCTGACACCTCATTTTCACAATGTGCTCTGGCTGTAGATGGAGCTCGGTTGATTTATTAGATCTTGGTTGTTTCTACAGCCGACACCAGAACTGGGACAAATGCAGGAATTAGCACTTTGTGGTGCATGGGGAAGGCAGTGCAGGGAGGGCACGCTGGAGCTGCTCTTTGGGATTCTCTCAAAATTACCCCAGCTCAGAAGTTCCCTGGGAATCGCCTCAGCCTCTCCCTTTGCCTGGAGCAGGAGCACAGCATCACCCCCAGACCATGGGCACAGCCTGTCCCAGGCTGGCACAGATGTCCCAGCAGAGTCACCTCTGCCAGCACCGTGCTGCGAGGACAGGCCACCAATGTCCCCCTGCCACCAGGTGCCTGAGCTGGGAAGGGCCAAGCCTGCAGGGAGCTGTGTGAGGAGTTCCTGTTTCTGTAAAGCAGAGACACAACCAACAGAAAGGACAAATAATTTCCCAGTAATTTGTTTTCTAACGAGCAGTGGGCTGCAATTAAGAGGGCATTCATTCTAAAGAAATTAACTGTTCTCCAACAGAGAAGACAAAACTGGTTTATGGTTTCAATCTTCAAATTTTGACAAGTTAATCTGTAGAGTGAGATAATAATAGGGGGAGTGCTAGAGATTCCTTATAAAAACCCTTGGGGAAATGGATGAACTCCAAGGAATTGGGAAGCACCAGAGCTGAAATGGTGGCTCTGCAGAGAGGACCTGAACCACGAGGGCAGGTGGGAAGGACAGAGCAGGTCAGACAGACATCACCTGTGGGGTGCTGTGTGCTCCAGCCCAGCCGAGGGGTGGGATCCAGCTGGGACTGCAGCGTGTGGATGGATGAGAACACAAATGTACAGTTCATTCACATGCCTGTTGTGTCTCATCCTGGAGCTGATTTGAGAGGAAATAAAAGGCCACATATTGAGATACTCACAGCATTTAAGGAAATACACAAACACAGCAGCAATATTTGCACTGTTTTCCCTTACTGGAAGAAAAGCAGAGGGGTTTTATCTCTATATTATACATTTTTAAAAGACTCTAAGTGTGATCCAGGATATTAGACACTATTCAGCTTTGCACAGGTATCTGGCAAAATGGTTTAAACATTTATTAAATATAGAATGATAAAATACCTTGAAGATCACATCCAATCAACACAGTTTCTGCTGTGGAAAATCATGTCTCATTAATCTGTTAGAATACTTTGAACCTACCAATATATAAATGGATAAAAGAGAATATCTTGACGTATTTTTAGACTTTCAAAAGGCTTTTAATGAGGTCTTCCCACAGGATTTCTTAGGAAACAAGATAAAAACGGGGGTAAGAGACACAGTAACATAATGAATCAATAAGATGGACTAAGAGGAAGGAAACAAAAGTGGGAGACAGTCAATGTAAAGGGTCACTAGCAGTGTGCTACATGGTTACACACTCCATCTAATGGCATTAATATATTAATTACTGACCTGGAAAAGGAAGCAGAAGTATAGTTAAATTCAGAAAAGATGAAAGAAATTCTGATCAATTTGGCTGAGGCAGAAGGATGAGTGGTATTTAATGAAGGCTGGTATTGATAAATATGAATGCCCTAAAGCCCAGAAGTTCCCCAGCATGTAAGTGACCAGTCTGGAGAGCTGGTCACTGCAGAGACCTTGGACAACCTCATTTGTCCAAAGCCAAAGGCAAATGAGGCGTCTGGAGCGCAGAGGATGGGAGTGAGAAGGGACAATATCAAAGCAGCAGGTGGAGCTCCTGAAGGTGCAGTGGAAGCACTGGTGTGCAGTGGGTGGCTCTGAAGGCACTGTGGCATGGGCTGAGCTGAGACCAAAGAGGGAAATGGCCCAGGGCCTTGGGAGATCGATCACAAGAGTGTGAAACCACGGTGGGTGTGATCAGGACAGGCAAAACCAGGAGCTGCCCCCACTGCCCTCCCCAGCACAGGAGCGGGGGACACGGATGGGAGTTCCAAGGTGAAAATCAAAATACAAGGACTGAAAGGAAATGGAGGGGGGCTCCTCACAGAGAGACCACAAGAGCCCTCAGCTAAACACTGGTGGCGCAGCGAGGGGAGGGACCTCTGCATGCCTGGCACCCAGAGATGCACTCCCTGTGCTCTGGGGAAGGGGAGGCTGTGGCAATGATGCTTGAACACTGTGGCTCCAGGTGTGCAAACCCAAGCCCCAACTGCACAGCACCAGCATGGGCAATTTTATCCGAGCGTTTTAGGATCTATAAAGCTTAATGCTGCATGTTCAGTTTTCTAGATAGTTTCTCTTATTGCTGTTCTGGAAATCCATTCCAATTAGACACCAGTACTCAGGTTTCCAATCCAGGCAGTGGGATGCAGTGTGGAGAGGTGACACTGAGTGGTCCCTGCAGGCGCAGTCTTATAAGCATGGCTCACCTCCACAGGCACTTCATAATAATCATACTTCTCATGAAGCTTGAGTTCCACTGTCTCCAAATTAGATCTCAGCACTTAAAAAAAAAAAAAAAAGGTAAAAGGAGGAAAATCAATGCAAACCCCGTTCCTCCCTCTCCTCGTGCTTTGCTCCACCTGCATCACCCACAGTGCCCCTGCCGTGGGGCAGCTCTGGCCGTGGGGTGGGGGCTCAGGGGGGCCCCAGGACTCAGCAGCCCTTTGGAGGCAGCAGCACAGGCCCAGTTTGCCCAGTCCCACCCCAGTGCCCGGCAGTGCAGACCACTGCTGCACTCGGGCAGCTTAATTGTCTTGTTAAATATAAATGGCCTGGTGATTTCTTAAAACTGGAAGAGTGTGGAAAGCCATTAGGAAGAGGATAATACCAGTGGTATTTAAAAATTAAAATCAGCTGTAGCCAATCCCAGCAGCAGCAGCAGCTTTGTCCTTTGGAGCCTGACTTTGACTGTCGCTCATGGATGCCATAAACACAGGGCTGTGCTCGCAGCCAGGCAATAAAGTGACTGGTGCATTTCTTTTTGCTTTATACACCACTGTATTGATTTTGTAGTTTATTTTTTCTTGGAGGAGAAACTAAGGTATTGCGATTTCATTTAGGTACTGCATTATAATTTCCCTGATGATTTTGTCAAATGTTCCTGGAGGAGAACACCTTCTCCCGGCGAGCAGGATTCAAAGACACCAAGCCGACTAATCCATACCTAATTGGATGAAATCGTTATGCACTTTCCCTCCTTTTGGAGGTTTTTTCAGAGTTCCCGGTTCCTTAGGGATCCTAAAAGCCACTGAAGAGGTTATTATAGTATGTCCTCGGGGATGTTTAATACCCTAGCCCTGTTCAGACATGCAAATAATCTAATTCAAAAGCCTCCTAATTAGCAAGCCAGCTACAGTTCTGGATAAGGGGAGAGAGAGAGGGAGAGAGAGAGAGATCTAAAAGGACGGTGCTTTTTCCTTTTATAGGCTGCTATTGTGCAAAAGGCAGCATAATGGATAAAAAGTAATTGTTCTGATTTTAATTGCGATCCACTATTTATAGTTTTGTTCTGTCATCTGAATAATGAGGGGATTTTGTTCCTTCAGCTCATGCTAAACACGCTGCAACTGCAGCAACATAGGATGCAGCAAGCGCCTGGCATCTCCTCTTGGAAGCACAATCTTGCCTAGCAGAGATGGTCCAAGTAAAGGATGTTAAGCTCGTTAATGAATTAGCCATTTAATTGACATAATTAGGGATAATTATTTTCTTTTAATCTATTGCCAATTTTAGGACAATTAGACTAAACAACGGTGAAGCAGATCACAGAGGGTCCTCTGCAATCCCAGTGAACGCTCTTGCCCTAAATGAAATGGTTTAAATATTAGGGATGTGCGGGTCAAGGGAGCTGAGGGAGGCTCCTGGCTCGCCTCGCTGGTCCTGATGAGGGGACAGGACAGCCTGCACGCCCCTCCTCTGCTGAGGAGGACCCTGGTCACTGCAAACAGCTCCTCATCTGCCATGTGTGCCACTGGGACAGGCTCCACCAGAGCCAGCAACCTTATTCTTGCTGCTGTGAGCTCTGCATCCAGGCTGGAGCTGCACTGCACTGTGCTGCCAAGTCCAGACACAGATTAAATTTATAAAGAGCTGCTCAGTCAGCTGGTGCTAAAGCACGGCCATACCTGGATTCCTGTGGAGCAAAATGCAGAGAAAACCGAAAGCAGGACTGAGGCCAAGCCTGTGTGTGTGCAGAGCAGAAGCAGCAGCACCAAGGCTCCAGGTCCCCAGGCTCGGGGGCAGTTCAGGGCTGCCCTCGGAGGGGCAGGAGCAGGAGCCCCATCCCTGCACCTCCCGTCCCTGCTGCGGGAGGATGAGGGCCTGCAGTGCAAGGTGTGCCTGGGGGAGCCTGGGGCGAGGAGCTGAGCCTGGAGCAGCACGAGGGGGAGGCTGGCCCTGGCTTCACCCTGCCCAGAGCCACCCTGGGCGCTCTGAGTGCCAGTGCCCAGTGCCCAGTGCCCAGTGCAGAGCGGGCAGGCACTGTGCTCCTCCGGCCAGCCTGGCCACCCTGCCCACCTCCCTGGGCCCAGTGCCAGTGGCACCGAGGGCAGGGCTGGGGCAGGGCTGGGGCAGGGCTGGGGCTTGCCAAGCCCGTCTCCCCAGCGATGCTCACTCTGCCGCACGTGGCACCGCTCGTCACTTCATTATCCTATTAGAGACCCACACAGCACCTGCTCAATTGGAGCCTCGTGTGCTAGCAATTAATATGTTATGCCCTGATTAATTAGCAGGGTTAATTATGATTGCTGTTGCTTAAGCCTATGTAGAGAGAGACGGCGTCGTGTTGCTGTGACTCGCAGAGCTGGGGATGCGCCCCTGGGAACAGGGACGGGCGGGTGCGAGCAGCACCGCCCCAGCGGGCAGGCCTGGGCTGTCACCCCTCTCTCTGCCAGCCCTGCTGTGCCCCTGTGCCCTGCTGTGCCCCAGGCTGGGCTGTCACCCCTCTCTCTGCTGGCCCTGCTGTGCCCCAGGCTGGGCTGTCACCCCTCTCCTGGCCCAATTAGCCAGCAGGGCTATCTAGGTGCCATTCAGGGGGCACCTCACTCTTCCTGCAGGATCTGCAGCCCCACAGCTGGTCCCACAGGCACTGAAGGGGCCGGGGGCTCCTGGGCATTTGTTCACACTTTACTCCATGTACTTTCAAAGTGACTTCTTCACCTGTATGAGAGCAATCACTCTACATGCTCCCTGGGCTTTCCCTGTGCCCAGGAGTTTCTGGCCACTTTTCCCAGGCAGGCATCAGTGCCTGGAGCCACGGGCAGCTCCAGCTCAGTCAGCGAGTGCTGGGCAAGGGCAGCACAGCCACGGGGCCAGGGGCTGCTCAGGAGGGATTCCTCAGCTTCACAGTCACAAAAGCTGGCTGAGAACCACGGGCCAGGCTCCAATCTGGCACACAGCTGAGCATCTCCCATTTCCCATTAAGGTTTTGATTTGTCTGTGCGTGAAATAGTGAGACTTGGGGTCTTTTTGGCAGTTGTGAGTGAGAGATGACCACCCTTCTCATTGACTTATCCCTTTGAAGCTATCATCACTCATTTCTCTTGGGAAGAGAATGTGAGGCACTGGTAAATAATATAGGGTTGTGTATTTCTTTATCTCCCATAGTGTGTTGTCTCCTACATGCTGTTCTTTTCTAACAACATCCATCAAGACAAATGCATACCTGAGAACAGCCTCCCTCAAACCTCAGAAATCTGTTTCTGAGGTCACCAACTATACAGAAAAGACAAAGAAGAAACAAGAAGGAAATTGCACAAACAATTAAACATTTTTTTCCAGAGACAGAGAGGACTCCCCTTGTCTGCACAAGGCAAGCACCAAAATAAGAATGCCACATCTCAAACACAAGGCAATCTATTATTCTCAGAGCAGTAACATGATACATTATCAGCCACCTTATCCTAGCAAAATGTATCATTACCTGCACTTTCTGCACTTTCCAGATCAATCCACTTTAAAAATGTAGTAATATAGAAGGGTATTAGGTACTAGAAAACTCATTATGAAAATGGCGCACTCAAATTCTTTAAAGGTGATATTTCATAAAATATACTATGCCTAGCTCTTGGCTCAATCATTCTTTTTAATAGCTCCATAGCAGCCAGAAAATAAAGTATTCATGAAGATTGAAGAAGATGATCCCATGAACTTCAATTTAATTGGTGCAAATTAAAACGATCCATCTTTTCACGCTGCCCGTCTATCTCCAATCATCAGTGCACTGCACGTCCAGCACCCTGATTACAATTATCTTTTAATAGGAAAACTTGTCACTTTTTGTGTGATTTACATAAGCTTGCACAAACTTACTGGTATCATTTAGGGTTGGAATGTATGATTTTTTTTTTCCATTCAAGTCCCCTGATATGGCTGGGGGAGGGGGTGCCCAGAGGTGAGGTGAGCTCTTGGTGGGGGGCTCATTTACTGCACTTAAAGCCTGGACTTGTACAAGAAGAATGCCAGAACGAAGCCTTCAATACATCTTCATCCAGCAGACCTCCCCCCAAAGAAGTGCTAATGCAGTCAGATTTCATGGTGTCTTTGCAATGACCATTGCAATTACAATACAAAAACCTAGATGACATTTTGACTTTTAATTAGGAGGGAAATGATGCTGGTCCCTGCTGATGGCTCTCTCTCTCCCTCCGACTGCTCCTAGCACTCCCATCCTGAGAAGGTACCCTGCAGGGTTTAATAAGCCATCAAATCATAGTGGTGTGGGACGTATTCTCAAGAGTTCAAATAAAATTACCATAAATGTATGTTTACTGTTCCTGGCCTAGTCTCTGGGATCTGGCTGAGGATCCTCCAGCCAGCAGCAGCACAAAGCACCCACAGTATTAATTATTGTTACTATCATTATTACTATTTCTTTGTGATGACCACAATCCAACGGCGAGGACGCTGCAGAATGATTCATTGCCTGAAGCCATTTATGTATAATATGTTTCAATTTTTTTTCCTTATCTTTGAAAGGCAACCCTTCTTATCACAGATGGCTTCTATCCCTTAAGATGTTGGGAGATTTAGCTCTGTCTTCTGAGGCTGGGATTTCCTATGCATGGAAATAATGAGCATTGTTTAGCTGCTGTCCATGTGTTCCCTGATAGCGTCCACCTGAAAGGAGATCCTGGGAGCCTGCAGAGCAGCCTGTGCCTTCCCCAGCTCCCCCTGAACCTGCTCACTCCTCCACTGAAGCACATGGGGGGACAGCTTTTAATGAGCTCTAATTTCCAGCTCCCTCTCCTCCCCGGCCCAGGCCCCCGTGGAGGTCATCAGCCTGCGAGTATTAAACTTTTTAGCACATCCACTGCAGAGCAATTTTTAGGACTCCTTTGCCGGCGGAGTTCAAATGAAACTCATGGCTGATCTCATTAAGCACTTGTCTCATTTTGGTGCATGAATATTAAACAGGAGCATGTGTGAGCAGGACGCTGCAGAAAGAACATTTTTCCTCTCTGCAGCGCTGGCATCCCGGGGGTCAGGCCTGCCTCCCAAAGGCAGAGGCTGCCTGTGCCCCCAGCTGCTGGCAGCGCCGGAGGGAGCACAGCGAGGGCTGCAGTCCTGGGCTGAAGGGTATTTGGCAGAGCGTGCCTGGCAGAGGAACTCCCCACACCTTCCTGGTGCCCCAGGAGGGTCACTGAGGGACGACCGTGAGGCAGCGCAATGGAGGGAGCCCAGCTCTCCTTCCCCCACACCGCAGGTGCCCAGGCAGCTCCCCAGAGCTGTCCCCATCCGTCTGTTGTCCCAGCAAACAGCACCGGCCACTGTGACCCAAATCAGCTCCAGGCTGATCTATCAGGGAAGCTGCCCTGCCATAAATCCGGGGGCAGAGCTCACACCCAGCCCTGCCAGCCCCACCTGCAGCGCTCCCGGTGCGCAGGTAATCATGAGCTGCCACCGAAAGGTGACCCATTACCGTGATGGATTTGGTGTGAGAAACAAATGGACTGAGACCTGGGATTGCTGTCCTTACTGCACCTTGGCCTTTGTCCTGTCCTATCAATATCCACAGTGGGCTCGTTACGCTGACGGGAGCGCGGGGTCAGCCCCTGGCTGAGCTCACCAGGACGCGCTGCCCGCTCTGCCAGCGGGCACCGCCCGGCTCCCCGCTCCACAGTGCTCTGCCCTTGCTCTTCCCTCTCCTGCTGAGGCTCAGCCCTCTCTGTGGTGAGGGGCTTGGTCCCACCAGCACCTGCCAAGCAGCTGCCAGGACTGAACCGTGCCCAGCACGTGGCACAGCCCAACCACCCTGGCCGTGCTCACTGAGGCACCCCGGGAGCTGCTGCAGCTGGGGGCGAATGTGGGGACATGTGGGGACGTCTGCCATCACCACAGGGAGGAGGAGGAGGAGGAGGAGGGAGAGCCGGCAGAGCTGACCTTGAGGCTGCCTGAGATTGACCCTGAAGCAGCGAGATTCTCCATTCTGTGCACAGGCACTGTCATCTCTCACCTTGCAGAGAGCGCTCTCCTTGCCCATTTATCATCACAAATGTTTCTATTTAGGCTTATTTGTTTGTACAGTTAAGCCCTGTTACATTTACACCAAGAAGAAGGACAAATTGTGATTTTATCCAGTGTTAGATCATATCACTCCTTGCTACAACTTTCACAGCATTAATAAGGATAAAGGGAGACTTTGGAGAAATTCAATAATACAGCACATGTGATAACAGCCCAGCCAAGTGCTCTGGGGAGGGAGTGAATTCCACAGCGGAGCCACGGCTGTGGCTGCCCCTTTGTGCCCACATTGTCTTGTCTCCCCAGGAAGGGATTTCTGCCCTGGCTGAATGTGGCTGAATGTGGCTCATGATGGAGCATTACTCTGCCTGCTGGACCCCTTCATTCCCTGAACAGTATCTTGCTCTTACACAAAACTCCAGATGCCTGTAGAGTTCCCAGCTCTTCCTGCCAGCACTCACCAGGCACAGAAATTGGGGTTTTTTTTAAAGACAGAAGTGGAGGCAGAAACGTGCCAAAAAATGGCAAGTCTGTGAAAGCAGAGCACTCAATGATGGAGAGCAGAACCCAGAAATCAGAGGTGCCAGGATGCACTGGAGTGCCCAAGCTCCCTGTGCCTTGGCCACTGTCACCTTGGTCCTGACACGGAAGGGACCAGGGAGCGTCTGTGCAGATGTGTCTCTTGAGCTGGGAACTTCTTCACCAGCCCCTCTGTGCTTCTCAGCGTCCATCTGAAGCTGCTCCTGGCCCAGGAGAGCTCGTTGCCCCTCCATGCCAGTGCCAGGAGCAGCACCCATCTGCACATCAGCCCAAACTCCATCTCATGGAAGATCTCCCTGGGGACTGGCGCTTTTTCCCAGCAGGAACTCCAGTAGGTGCAAATCTGCATGGAAACCCTGCTGTGCTGGGACAAGCCTGAGGCTGGGGCCAGTCAGGGCTGTGCCAGGCTGTGCCACAGCTCCCCTCAGCAAGGTGCCTGGCAGCAGTGCCAGCAGCAGGCGGCCACCCCGGGCTCCCCGTTTGCAGGGTGGCCACTCTGGGCTCTGTCCTGCCTGAGGCACCCCGGGTCCCCTCTGTGGGTGGCTGTGCCAGAGCACGCTGTGGCTGTGCCTGCTGGCTGGGCCTGGGAGCTGCTGCCTCCAACCAACCATCATTTGTGTCATCCTCACAGCCGAGGGCATGCACCTTCAATCATTCTTCCTAGTTGGACACAATCATCAGCCAGATTTGTCTTGTTTAGCTGAAATGCTTACACAGTGGTTACTCAGCCTGCGGATCCTGCGAGGATGGTTCCTAATCCCGCAGTCGAGCACTCTCCTGGGTTTTACAGGGCCGGTTTGGCTGCAGGGCAGCTCTGTTCCACGCCAGCTCGCTTTCTAAGAACGCGGCTGCTGCTCCAGGCGGAGCCAGGCGTTTCCAGGAGCAGGGGCAGTGCCAGCCCTGATCCAGGCGTTTCCAGGAGCAGGGGCAGTGCCAGCCCTGATCCAGGCATTTCCAGGGGCAGTGCCAGCCCTGACCCAGGCATTTCCAGGGGCAGGGGCAGTGCCAGCCCTGATCCAGGCATTTCCAGGAGCAGGGGCAGTGCCAGCCCTGATCCAGGCTTTTCCAGGGGCAGTGCCAGCCCTGATCCAGGCGTTTCCAGGGGCAGCACCAGCCCTGATCCAGGCGTTTCCAGGGGCAGTGCCAGCCCTGATCCAGGCATTTCCAGGGGCAGTGCCAGCCCTGATCCAGGCGTTTCCAGGGACAGTGCCAGCCCTGATCCAGGCGTTTCCAGGAGCAGGGGCTGCACCAGCCCTGATCCAGGCATTTCCAGGAGCAGGGGCAGTGCCAGCCCTGATCCAGGCGTTTCCAGGGGCAGTGCCAGCCCTGATCCAGGCATTTCCAGAGGCAGTGCCAGCCCTATCCAGGCATTTCCAGGGGCAGGGGCAGCACCAGCCCTATCCAGGCATTTCCAGGGGCAGTGCCAGCCCTGATCCAGGCATTTCCAGGGGCAGTGCCAGCCCTGATCCAGGCGTTTCCAGGAGCAGGGGCAGTGCCAGCCCTGATCCAGGCGTTTCCAGGGGCAGGGGCAGTGCCAGCCCTGATCCAGGCGTTTCCAGGGGCAGCACCAGCCCTGATCCAGGCGTTTCCAGGGGCAGTGCCAGCCCTGATCCAGGCGTTTCCAGGGGCAGGGGCAGTGCCAGCCCTGATCCAGGCATTTCCAGGGGCAGTGCCAGCCCTGATCCAGGCGTTTCCAGGGGCAGGGGCAGTGCCAGCCCTGATCCAGGCATTTCCAGGGGCAGTGCCAGCCCTGATCCAGGCGTTTCCAGGGGCAGGGGCAGTGCCAGCCCTGGGCAGGGCTCAGCCCGAGCAGCTCTGCGGGCACAGGAGCGGCTCCGGCCGGGACGGTCCCTGCCAGGTCCCCTGGTGTCCCCTCGGGACAGCGGGTCCTGCTCACCCTGGCACTCGCTCCTGGCACCGCGCTGCCCACCCAGGCCCAGCTCAGAGCCCCCGGTGGGGCTGGTGCAGCCCTGCTGTCACAATCACACCGCCACCACGGCTCCCTTCACACACACATCCATTCTCCGTTTTTTTTATGATCAGCTGAAGATTTCTTTTTGCATCTGCCAAGGAACTATTTTCACAAATAAGTATGTAAATCCTCTGTAAATGTATGCTAATTACTTATTTTAATTACAATGTAAATAAGTAATTACTGAATAATTTTAAAGTATTTACATGGGGTTGTGTGATTTAAAAGCTAACTTGTTGGAAGTATAAAAACTATAAATTTTACGGTAATTATGCCACAATTTATACACTGTGGCCAAATACAATTTCCCTGTGCTTCGTAAGAGATAAATAAATATGTAATTCCCCAGTAGTTGCTGCAGAATAACAAAACTATTGCATGGTGATTTTTTCTCTTTTATGTGAAAAATGCCCATACACCAAACCTATTTGAAGTCAAGATTTTTCACAAGGATACTGAGCGTTCATCCATGTGATGCTGAGGAAGTTCTGAAGGAAAAGAAGAAGGGAGGATTCTGGAGGAGGTTGCTAAAAAGGGGGCAGAGATAAAAGGAGGAAAAATGGCATAAGGGCCCCTGGTTCTCCCAGACATTTCTGCCAGCTCTGGGGGTCTGTGCCATGCCCGGGCTGTGGGCACAGGGCTCCAGGGACCCCCCAGCCCTGGCCCCCAGCTGTTGTGGCTGCAGTTTCCTGCAAAAGCTGGTGCAAGAGCAGAGCTCGGCAGGAAATTGGCAATCAAAAGGTAAGTTTATAAACAGTTAAATTATATTTCCTGTGGGGTATTTTTTTATTAATTTCATTGCAATAATACATTAAACACCAGCACTGTGAAAATTAGTGTTAATGAACATTAAATGTGTTGGACAATTTAAATGGTGTGTATATATCACCTCTCTTATTATTGGGATTGGCCCAGTGGTAATATCCTTTTATCGATCCTCTGCCTTTCTCCTTGCCTCCGTCCCTGTGGAAGTGGCCATGAAGGACACCGTGAGCACGGAGCTATCACAGACATAATCTTTTAGCACTTTAATAACACTGCAAGCAGCCATCACCCACAGCCCTTAATAACTGTCTCCGTCAGCTCTTTAGAATCTGCAGATCGCACAGTCCTTCCAAATCTTCCCGAAAGGGCCGGGGCGTTCGGGAGCTCCCGGCGCTCCCTCCTCCGGGACAGGGTCCCCGCACGCCGCTGCTCCCGGAGCGACTCCCGGGCAGCTGCTGGGAGCGGGGGGACGCGGGGCCGGCCGGGGGCTGGAGCTGGACATGCGGGACGGGCAGGGAGGGCTGTGCCATGCGGGGTGTGCCATGCGGGACGGGCAGGGAGAGCTGTGCCGTGCGGGACGGGCAGGGAGAGCTGTGCCGTGCGGGACGGGCAGGGAGAGCTGTGCCATGCGGGACAGGCAGGGAGAGGTGTGCCATGCGGGATGTGCCATGCGGGCTGTGCCATGCGGGCCGTGCCATGCGGGACGTGCCTTGTGCCCGCTCCGGCAGCGCGGCTCCGAGAGCTGCAGGTGATGAGGTTCGCTGGGGATCGCAGGCTGGGGGAGCCGAGGGGGATCTGGGGCAGCCCGAGGGGATCTGGGGGAGCCCGAGGGGAGCTGGGGGAGCCGGGGGGTCGCTGGGGCAGCCCGAGGGGATCTGGGGGGGCCGGGGGTCGCTGCCCCTCATCCCGGGCACAGCCGGTCCCTGGTGCAGCCCGTGCGCGGGGCGCTCCCTGCTCCTCCTGCACGCTCCCTCTGCCGCAGGGCACCCGGACTGGCACCGGGCATCCCGCGGCTCTGGCTGCAATCCCAGCACTTCCCACACAAGCTGCACGTCCTCGATGCCACATCAGCCCCTAAATCAAGCGCCCTTTAAAATCCTGCAAGCCCTGGGTCCCGCATCACACCTGCACCAGGCGTGCACAGAACCTGAGGGGTTTTAGAGCAATAGTGGGCAGGCCCTGGCACAGGTGCCCAGAGCAGCGTCCCTGGCAGTGCCCAAGGCCAGGCTGGACAGGGCTGGGAGCAGCCTGGCACAGTGGAAGGTCCCTGCCCACGGCAGGGGTGTGGGATGAGATCAGATTTAAGGTCCTTGCAGTCCAAACCCGTCTGAGATTTGATGATTCAGTGATCCAGTACAAACCCAGGGCCTGGCCCCGGGCTCTGAGGGCTCAGCCTCAGGGCTCTGTGTCTGCTCAAAGGTTTTCCTGGCAGGCAGCAGGCAGTGGGTGACCCTGGATCAGGCACATCCATCTCTGGGAGCAGAATTGTGAATTTCCTCAGCGATGTAACACCAGAGCTTCACAAATGCAGGTTAAACCACCTGCATGCTCTTGCTGCAGGGATGTGCTAATATCCCCATTGGGGAGCCAAGATATTTTTATGCCTCTGCACTCATCTAACATCTGAGTTTCACTAATAACTAGATTTATGCAGTGGCACAGCTTTAAAAGAACAGGTTAAGGGGAAAATTGATCTGTATTCAGTAATGCCAAGTACCTGGATTAAGGTGCTTTTCCCCACCCAGAACACTCAGTATTTCCATAGCTGTGCACATGTTCCAGGCGCGGGCCCCAGTCCACTGCTTTCCTGCTGGATTACATTGCTGTTACAAAGGATTTAAAAAAATTAATGATCAAATGGCTGTGAGATCTGTGGGATGTGGGATGCCTCCATCCACCAACATCTCTCCACAGCTGGAATTAGTTTCACTGGAAAATGCATTGGAGTATGAGCAAAGACAGCCTGAGAGCAGCTCCCACTGAACTCTGGCACATTTTCAGAGAATTTGTGAAATGTCCTTTCTGAGGACTGGGCGAGACACTCTCAAGCCTTTTGTCTGGAATATGAAGGAGCACAGTAGGTGCTTTGAGTAGGTTGTTATAAAAATTGCTGACATAACAGTGCATGTCTGCTCCAAACCTGTCCGCAGATATGGAATTCCTAAAATTATCTCTCTGCCTCTCGGTGCATTATCTGCTTGTTCAGGGCTCTGCAAAGGGCTCAGGTGGGGGAAGCTCCAGCAAACCCTGCCCAGGAGCAGCTGCAGGGCTGGGGATTGCAGCCACTGCCTGACAGAGCAGGCAGCATTTTAATTGTATCTTTTCTAGATTTCTGTTTTGTAAAGAATTCGATTTGGTTTATTGTTTGCAATTCATATCCAACATTGCAGAGTACATTTAATACACAGTGGTTACACTTGAAAGTGGTCTAATTAATAAAATGCATAAAAATAAATAGGAAAATCAATGCTTTTGTTAACATTCTGTCATTTTTATACATTTTAAAATTCATAGCAGCTCTAAGAGCACAGCACGAGTATAGTGGGCTCTGGTTTGGTAAAAAGCTGAAGATGCTGAGCAGACAAAAATATTCTTCCAAATGAGATTAGAGAGTCGGGACACTGTCTTGGGCAAAAAATGGAATTTTTGATGGTATTAGCCTGGCTGTGGCTTTGCAGTTTGCATTTCTTCTGTCCACAGAGAGGAGAAAATATTCTGTCAGAATAATATAGTGAAAATTAAAAGTAAATAAACCAAAAAATTTCAAACTTGGCTGGTGGAAATCCACCCTACCCATGGTTAAGGTTCCCCCTCTAGAATTCATGCAGCTAGAGAGGTAACTGATCTCCCATGTCTGCAAACATGGAGATCCACAATGAGACAGAACTTGGAGGAGGAAATCCCATTTTCTTTGTGACTTTTTAAACCACACAGTGTTAACAGCCACATGGAAAATCTTTCTCATTAACACCTAGGGCTCAGGGGAAATGTTGTCGACGAACGCCTTATTGCATATAACCCCAAACCCTTTAGGACCTTGAGACGCTCAGACGAACTGGAGTAATGACCTGGAAATAGTCCTCTGGGCCTGCTGCAATAATGATGTGGCTGGCTGTATTTTTTTAATATGAGGAAAGAGATTAAAGAAAATAACAGCCCTGCTTGACTCGTTCATTATTACTGAGGTGAAGTGACCACTAAGAAATGATGACAGAAACCTTGCTCACCAGTCACCAGGCCCAAATGGGGCTGGGGAGGTTTCTGACAGAGCCCGCCTGAAGGCAGCATAATAAATTCAGACATTATCTGATATGGATGTATCATAATGAAAAATAAATTTGCAAAACAGTCTGATATGAGTTAATCCATAAAGTATTTTATTACTTCATTTTCTTACATTGAATCTATCATGCATTTTTCTGGCAGCATATTTTTAATTACTTTTAATTTAAATATATGCGTCCGCTGCTCAGATTGGTTTTGACACTGGTTAAAAAAAATAAATTAAAAAAAAAAAAAAAAGAAAGCAATTATTGTCCCCCTGCACTGTGCTCCTTCCCCTGCAGACAGGGGGGTGCTCAGCCAGGGCTGGGCACGGGGACTGTCACCAGTGGGGAACTGTCCCTAAGCCGCGAGGTGGCACGGGTGACACTGGGTGCCCACAGCTCCTTCCTCCTCATCCCCCCGAGGTGGGGCCAGGACAGCCCTGGCAGGACAGGACACCAGGACAGGACACCCCACCAGGACACCCCACCAGGACAGGACACCCCACCAGGACACCCCACCAGGACAGCCCATCAGGACAGCCCACCAGGACAGGACACCCCACCAGGACAGGACAGCCCACCAGGACAGGACACCCCACCAGGACACCCCACCAGGACAGCCCTGCAGCTCCAGAGCAGCTCCCATGCTGCTGCTGCAGGGAGGGGCTGCTCCCTGCAGGGCCGTGCCTGGGCAGTGCCACAGCCAGGCTGGGCACATCCATTACCACTGATGCAAAAATGACCATTAAGGAGTGGTGACAGGGCCCTGCTCATTTGTGCCTGGGACAAAGCGCCGCTGCCCGGGGCTGCCTAATGAAATCTGAAACCATCACATTTATTTGTCATATGGGTGTAACACATTTGCTGAGCCGTCTAATAAATGTAATAATCCAAATATTCCTCCAGTTCTTTTAGAAGAAATACATTTATTGCCTGTGAAGCCTTCTAATAAGATTTCTTAACCGGTTCCCTGCCTGTTGTGTCCCCTCACTGTGCTGGGAGAGGGTGGTGGCCACCAGGAGTGCAAGCCCAAACTCTCTCTGGAGCTGCAGAGCTGCAGGGGCTCCCTGAGCAGCACTGGCAGCTGGCACAGAGCTGGGGCTTTATCCTCACACATTGCTCTGAATAAACCCAGAGCTTTCCCATCTCTTGCAAACCCACCGGGACTCAGATTTAGTGCCAGCATTCGTTCCCATGGCAGTGGATGGGAGCAGAGGTGCTGTGTGCTGGGGGCAGCCCCTGCGAGCCCCAGGAAGGGAGGAACCCTTTCAGTCTGAGTCACGGCGTGCTGTGCCATGCCAGGCCGTGCTGATGGCTCTCCTGCAAAATGTGCCCAAATTCCAGTCTCCCATAGTCCCTCCCCATAACCAGAGGATTGCCACGTGCCTGAGATGCTGGGGCTGGCCATGCTGGTGGAAGTGGGAGGCAGACCCCTGTGTTAGCAGAGTGTGAGCCAGCATTTCACACACCACCACGCCAAACAGAACTTTGATATGCTCAGCAAATATTGAATTCTATTGGTTTAATTTAATTAAAATTTATTAACCTTTTTTTAAACATATACCCTCATTAAAATTCTCATTCCTCACTCCTACAACAGCCCAGCCATATTCTTATTTCCAAGCTCATTAAATATCACCCAAAGAGAACCTATTTCTTAAGCACTGATTGTTGATAAACTATAATATTAACCCAGGCATGTCCCAGAGACTTTGGAAAGGAGACAAAATGAAATCCAAACATCAGCCCTGGTGCTGCTGTTTGGAAAGGAATCCAGAGAGGGACAGAGGTGCAGGCTCAGCTCTGCCGTGGCGCAGGGACAGGTGCTGGTGCAGCCGGGCTCTGGGACAGCACCCAGAGCAGCACCAGCACCCAGCCCGTGCAGAGCCCAGGGCTCAGTGCCTGCATGGCCAAGGCGTGCCCAGCTCCCCTGGTGATGCCAGCCCGGTGATGTGATGCCAGCCCGGTGATGCCAGCCTGGTGATGCCAGCCCGGTGATGCCAGCCCAGTGATGCCAGCCTGGTGATGCCAGCCCGGTGATGCCAGCCTGGTGATGTGATGCCAGCCCGGTGAAGCCAGCCCGGTGATGCCAGCCTGGTGATGTGATGCCAGCCCGGTGATGCCAGCCTGGTGATGTGATGCCAGCCCGGTGATGCCAGCCTGGTGATGCCAGCCCGGTGATGCCAGCCCGGTGATGCCAGCCTGGTGCTGCAGCTGCCGTGACTCTGCTGCTGCCCTTGGCTCCCTCAGAGCTCCCTGATGGACTCAGCTCCTTTGGCTCATTCTCCAGGAGCCCCCGTCCCCCCAGGGTGCCCATGGTCCCCCGTGCTCAGTCACAGCTGGGGTCACAGCCAGCCCCTCTGCTCTCACACTGGAGCAGCTCAGCACAGAGGCAGCTCTGCACCCCGGAGCAGGAGCAGTGCCCAGGAGCCCCAGCACCCTGCCAGGCAGAGCCATCCCTCAGGATCCCAAAGGCAGAGCCATCCCTCAGTGATCCCAAGGCAGAGCCATCCCCCGTGATCCCAAAAGCAGAGCCATCCCTCAGGATCCCAAAGGCAGAGCCATCCCCAGTGATCCCAAAGGCAGAGCCATCCCCAGTGATCCCAAAGGCAGAGCCATCCCTCAGGATCCCAAAGCAGAGCCGTCCCTCAGGATCCCAAAGCAGAGCCATCCCTCAGTGATCCCAAAGGCAGAGCCATCCCTCAGGATCCCAAAGGCAGAGCCATCCCTCAGGGATCCCAAAGCAGAGCCATCCCTCAGGATCCCAAAGGCAGAGCCATCCCTCAGGATCCCAAGCCAGAGCCATCCCTCAGGATCCTGGAAGCAGCGCTCGGGCTGGAGCGGGGGCAGCAGGTCAAATGGTTGAAGCCCTGATGAATATGGAGCAGTGCAGAGCAGATAATTGATTTCAGGGGAGCGGGAAGGGCCGAGCGTGACAGAGGTCAGGGGACAGAGGGGTCTCTGGAGAGGGCAGGCGGGAGAGCAGCTGCATCCTGGCCCGAGGGACAGAGGGGACAGTGCCCGCGGAGCCTGGGCACTGGGCTGAGCACAGTGGGCTCCATGCAGGGCTCTGCTCGCCCCCCTCACCCCCACCTTCACCCAGAACCCCTCTAGCAGCAAGCACTTCTCCAAAATTGAGAACCTCCAGAAATTCTGACAAAATCGTTGTGTGGTTTTGTTCTCTTTACAAAACAAGGTATTTTATTTAATCTTGTCCTCTGTGTTCCTAGAGCCTTGCTCTGTGATGCCATGTGCTGGTTAACCCAAGTCCCAGTCACAGCATGCCCACTGTGATGGTGCCCTGGGCATTCTCGGTGCCCAGCCCATTCTGGTTTTGACTATTGAAATTCCCAGTTTTTTGGCTGTACAATGATCAGGCCTTAAAATCCACACCTGTCTCCTCCAAACCGCAGAAGGTGGGGATGACACGGCCCCTCTGCAGGTGCTGGGGAAGCTGGTGCCACAGTCAGTTCACCGTGGGGCCTCTGCTGCCACTCCATGAGCAGCCACTGACCAGAGGCTCCCCCCAGCCCTGGTGCAGGTGTGGAACCTGCCCTCAGGATGCTGCTGGCCTGGAGCACAGCCTGACCTTGCTAGGCACAGGCAAATTCATGTGCGAGAGCTGTAAAGAAAAGATATGTTAATTGTGCCACATAAAATCTGTGATTACTCTGGCTAATCTGTCAAAGCTGGGAAATATTGACTATTGTGGAAGGATACCATTTGCTGCCACATCTGTGGAGCTGAGGCCATGAAAGCATCTGCAAGGAGGGAGAGCAGAGCTGGAGAGGGGCAGAGCTGCAGGGCTCTGGGGCAGGACTGCAGCTGCTGAGCCAAGGGCAGTTTTGGGACACATTGCCCAGGGAGCAGGACACACTCAACCCACAGCATGGCTGTGGTGTCAGCGGGCAGCAGCCACAGACAGGGGCTCACCAGCCACGGGAAGGGCCACAGAGGTTGACAGAAGCCGTGGGACACGGGGCAATGAGAACCCTGGTGCTCAGTGCTGCAGGGAGCAGCCTGTGCCACGCCGAGCAGCCCCTGCTGCAGCTGCAGCCTGGGGGAACAGCTCCAGGTACGTCAGGAACCCTGCACTTGTTTGCTTGCAGCCTGGGCTCCATCTGACATCTCCTCCTAGATCCTACAAAAACTGCCCAGGACATATTTTTGGCACCTCCATCCTCTCACAGCAGAATGACCCAAGCCTGTATTTTATTGATACAGTCTGGGTATGTGCAGATCACTTGTGGCGTCATCCTACCCCTGTTAATAAGATTAAAAGCCAGTGCTTGCATGTGCCAAGCTTACCAAATCATTACCTGCTGTATATTAAGTGTTTAATTGCATGAAATGACATCATGTTTATCTGTGCAGCATTAGCATCTCGTCCGTGGTGTCACCGTGGTAAACACGCGTGATATCATCACTCATTACAGGGACTTAAAATCAATTGCTCTCCCTGCACCCTCTTGTACAGGGAGAAGCACAATACATTAATGAACTTGAGCAAGAACCTAAGTGACAAGATGAAACAGCATAAATAATAACACTTAAAATGTGTTATCTATAACAATGAAGTGTCTCAAATAATAGAATTATGGATTCCAAAGAGGAAAGCAAGTTATTGAAATTCACACCATGGGAGCATCAGTTTGTGCTCATCAACAAAATCACCTATAAATTAATCTGATTTAATGCTGGATGTAGGTTGTATAAGACACCAACATCACTAATCAGCTTTATTTTATAAACATGTCCCATTTTACAATCTATTTGCCTGCATAACTTGACTAAGCAAGAATTTAAGATGTGGGTCAAGAATTTTTCCCCTTGCCTTATGATAATTTCACTTAGGCACTCGTAAACAGTTATTTTGGCAACTTATTAGTCCCATTATTTCAGGATTTTCTTCAATGAACCATTTTTTAGCTATCAAAACATTTAGTTCCAGCTGACTTCAATGATATAGACTTCAGACCAACTGAATTTATGAGTTTAACGAGATTACATAGTCAAATAGCCATTCCTTACCAAGTTCATATTTCTAAATAAACTGTCAAGGTGCAGCCCAGAACAAAGTCTATTAGAAGAGGACACGCAGAGTCCATTGACTTTAACTGTATTGATTATGGATAATTATTTGGTCTCTACTGTCTTCTCACATTTTTACAAATTTTCTCTGGGAAGCCTTAAACTTTATTGTTTACTCCTCAAAAGGAGGGAGAAGGACGAGGGCATCTCCCTTCCCTCTCGTCTCAGCCGCCGTGGAGCTGCCCGTGCCCCGCGGCCGTGGGGAAGGTTCAGCCATCCTGGAGTGAGAGCATCCATAGCTGGAGGTGGATTATTTGCAAAATCAAAGCCCAGGCGGATGACATTCTGTCAGGATAAACAAACCGTTCAACCACGAGCCCATGAGTACTGACCAGAAAGAAAAGGAATATCTTGCCCCCACCGCGCCGGTCCCGAGGAGCGGCGCAGCCAAACCCAGCGGTGCCGCAGCCATGGCAGCCCCGTGGGCCCCTTCTCCTGACCCCCTGCCCTTGCAGCTGCCCAAACCTGACACCCGGCTTGTACAGAGGCAGAGCAGAACGCTTCTGTGCGTGGCTCGGGGCTGCAGGAGCAGCAGCAGCGTTCCCAGAGCCCAGGGCGCTCCTCCAGCCCTCAGCAGGAAGCCAGAGCCCGGGCTGGGGCTGTCCCCAGAGCCCCAGGGCTGTCCCCAGAGCCACCCACCCACCCCACGCTGCCCATGGGCCACCGTGGGCCCCCCTCCTGCCAGGGCCCCTCACCCCCATGGTGCCTGGGGGACAGGGACGCCCTGGGACGGGACTTCCCTCTGACCCCTGCTGCCAATTCCTCGCCAGGGCCACTCCCCAGGGACCCCCTGCCCCACATGGGGTCTGTCAGTGGGGCACAGGGGCAGGGGGGCAGCCTGTGGTGCCCCGTGCCAGGGCTCATCCCCCCCCGGCTCTCCTCACCCTCACCAATCTCTCCTCATCCCCACCCTGCTCTCTCCCCCTCCCCACCAGGTCTCTCCTCATCCCCACCAGATCTCTCCCCATCCCCACCAGATCTCTCCCCATCCCCACCAGGTCTCTCCTCATCCCCACCCGGCTCTCCTCATCCCCACGAGGGTCTCCTCACCCTCACCAATCTCTCCTCATCCCCACCAGCCTCTCCTTATGCCCACCCATCTCTCCCCATCCCCACCTTGCTCTCCCCATCCCCATCAATCTCTCCCCATCCCCACCAGGGTCTCTCTCCCCATCCCCACCCTGCTCTCTCCCCATCCCCACCCATCTCTCCCCATCCCCACCCATCTCTCCCCATCCCCATCAGGTCTCTCCTCATCCCCACCAGGTCTCTCCCCATCCCCACCCATCTCTCCCCATCCCCACCAGGGTCTCTCCCAATCCCCACCCATCTCTCCCCATCCCCACCAGGGTCTCTCTCCATCCCCACCCATCTCTCCCCATCCCCACCCATCTCTCCCCATCCCCACCCTGCTCTCTCCCCATCCCCACCTTGCTCTCCCCATCCCCATCAATCTCTCCTCATCCCCACCAGGTCTCTCCCCATCCCCACCAGGTCTCTCCCCATCCCCACCCATCTCTCCCCATCCCCACCTTGCTCTCTCCCCATCCCCACCCGGCTCTCCCCATCCCCATCAATCTCTCTCCATCCCCACCCATCTCTCCCCATCCCCACCTTGCTCTCTCCATCCCCACCAGGGTCTCTCCTCATCCCCACCAGGGTCTCTCCCCATCCCCACCCATCTCTCCTCATCCCCACCAGGTCTCTCCTCTCGGCCGTGTCGCTCTCACCATTGGGGGTCACTGTTCCAACAAAAGCTGCGGCTCCGCTGCTTTCTCCGATTATTAAAAACAATATTTCTGCTACAGCTGTTTCCTGGTTTGGCTGATATGTTAAGCTAGAATGAAAGGGTTTGTTGGGAATTTTTTTTCTCATTTACAGCAACTTCCTTAACTTCACTTTGAATTTCCTTTAAACTCGGATGAAATACAGTTCATCTGCCACCAAAACCTGAACCAAAATGATGTGAAAAAGAACCCACAAAAGGGTTTTTATGAGATCTCATTCTCCCTGCACAGGCAGCTCTGATCAGGGACTGTAGGCAAGGAAATAATTTCTTTTAAATGAGTGTCTGGTTCCCTTTATATTTTTTTCTTTCGCTTCAGATTGCAAGGGAAAAAACCCAAGGTGTCAATCAGCTTTAAAACAGTTGAGCTGATCTTATTTCTTCTCCGTACTGTATTCAAGCCAAACATTCCCTGAATAGAAAAAGCATAGAAAACTCATAATAGCTAAATTGGTGCTTTTAAACCCCAAATTTAACATGCTTCCTTGGGGACATTTTCCCAGCACAGAGGAAAACAAATATCTGTGCTTTAGTGCCTGTTATAGAGGTTAAAATCTGCACCTATTCTTTCTAACACCCATGAGAGGCAAGAGTGGATTTCGGGTGGGAGAGGAGGCAGCACAGGGAGAGGCAGGAGAGAGAATTTCTCTGGAACAAGCAGCACCCAGCACAGCCAGGTGATTCATTTCACAGTGACACCATTTTTGTGAGAAACAGGCAAGATCTACAGCATTTTCCTTTTGAACTCAATAGATAGCGGAGAGGAAGCTGTTCCTCTTTTCTTTGTATTTCTTTCTTAACTCCAGGTGCTTGCTGGCACAGCCCCAGGCGGGAGCCTGAGTGTGAGGAGGATGCTCAGCTGGGAGGTGTGAGGATGAGGATGGGCTGGGATGGCCTCTCTGGTGCTGCTCTGAGGAGCGGGTTTCAATTCCAACAATTTTGGTCCTTGTTGACCTTGGCTTTGGAAGACAGAGACCTGGGCTGGAGCAAGTTCACAGTCTGTGCTCTCATCAGGTTTGGCATTTTGGTTGGACCTGTGCTAGAGTTCAGCAGCCACTGCCATCTCCTCCTCCACCACCACCTCTTCTTCCTCTTCTTCCTCTTCTTCCTCTTCTTCCCCTTTCTTCTCCTGCCCAGAAGAGTCATCAGAGTCATCCCTTGTCCTGCCCCTTCACCGGACTCAGGTCAGCAGTCTGGGAGAGGGGAGCTGTTAAAAATCCATCAGTCAAGGCTCTGTTCCTCCTGCAGCTGAGGAAGAGGTGGAGGGAGGAAGAACAGCAGCTCTGGTGGAGCTTTTCCCTTGTCCCTCTCATCTGTCCCTTCATCAGCCTCCAAGACTTGTCCTCAACTCAGTTTGGGAAGCTTCCCTGTCATTTCACCTGCTGCTATCTCCCCTCTCTCCCCCAGGCAGCCTCTCCCGTACAGTGGATTGAGAGGTACAGGAGCTGCTGTGAATTACTCCTTGCAGTCACTCCTGCACTCCATATTTATTGCTGGATTTATTTTACCTGCAGTGATGTGCTGCTGCAGTGTCTGAGCTTGGGGGGCTCCTGCCATGGGGTCTGTGGGGTCCCACGGGCACACCCAGCCCAGCCTTAGCCAGGAGCTGAGCCTGGCCTGGCCCCAGGCAGATCTGCTTTGTGCCACCTTGCTGGGGAAACTGCTCTGCAAAATTGTTTGGGTTTGGTTTTTTTTAATTTTTAAAATGCAGTAGAGGTGAACGTTCCTCGTTGTAGCGTCCTGGAGCTTGGCAAGGTCTGAACTGTGAGAACCTGCAGCACTCCTGCTTGCAGCAGTCAGTCAATCCATTCTGGGTTTACTCCTGCTCACTGAGAAGCTGAATCTGGCAGGAGAAGGAGTTTAAAATCACTGTTAGCAGTTGTGCAGAACCTAAAAGTTAAAGTGAGTGGGAGAAGAAGTGGTGGCTGCCTGATATTGGTGCTATAACATTTATTTGGGGCTATAAATTGTTTCCTCTCCCTCATCAGTGGTGTCACAGGATCTCTGCTGTGACCTGCCAAACCAGTCTCTCCTCATTTGTGCCACTCCAGGCTGGAAAGGAGCGGCTGGAGCAGGGAGGAGCAGCCAGAGCAGGGCTGGGGAAGGGGAGCGTGGTGGGAGCACCCAGCCAGCCTCTCCCCCTTTGGATCAAAACCATTAATGGTTTAAACTCAGCCCCCAGCCCTGCCTGAGCTGTGCCTGGGTGCATTTCCATGGAAGCCTCTCCAGGCCAAGGGACCTCGGTGCCAGGCAGACCAGCTGAGGAGGGTTTGGTGTTCACAAAAACAGCCCCAGATTAACTCCTGAACTGCATTCACACCTCTGCATCCTGCCTACAAGGAGGCTGCAGCTCACGTGCTTCAAATTGTGTTCCTTCCTTTCTAGCTTTGTTTTGACTCCCTTTATCCTAACTGTAATTTGATTTAAAATATTATGAGATGATGGGGAAGGGGGCTCCTTGAGCACCAGGCAGCTCAGAACTGAAACCAAGCACAAGTCACTTATTTGCAGCAGGTTTAAACAGCTGTTTCTGGCACTGCAGCATGGATAAATGTTTAAATTCTTTACAAATATTAGTATAAATCTCCACAGTTTAAATTAGGACCTAAATCTTACAAAGCTGGAAGAGAAGACAGGGCCCTCTAGTCAAATGGACTCATTGTTCAGTTAATCCCAGGAGGTATCTGGCTACTGGTGTTTTCTTGGTGCATCTCAGTCTAAGATGAATTTAGCCAATTAATCATCAGTTACAAAAAATGATTTTTGTTCATATTTTTTTCTGGATCAATAGATTTTATACAAGAATCTTTCTGCTCGTTAGTTGGAGGGCAGCTCCTCGAAACAAATTCTGCCTGTGATTCTACCTTAAATTCATCAGTAGATATTAAATAGGTCATTGGTGTAATAAGGGCCAAATTTGCTTCTCATAGATCACAGTGGCCAGTGCTCCTAGGGTCTAATTATCCCATATTTGGTCAATAAGCCATTAACATACAGCCATGGATGTTAATAACCATTTCATGAAAAAGTCTTGGTAATTTATGAGATCAACATTGGTTAGGAAAATTAATAAATATTTCAATGGGTAAGATTTATCCGAGGACGTTTCGGTCTGAGGGAGGAAGCACTGGGCTGCAAAAAGGGGGCCCAAGCTCAAATAACAGAAGAAAGATGGGCTAAAGAAAGCCCAAAAGCCAAGCCCATGGTAGCTGGGTTTAACTTGGGCTAATAAAAATTTACTTCAAATCCTATAGCTAATAAATCCAAAGGGTGTATGAGGGAGTCCAGTAAAACCTGACTTAACATTATGTTAGTGCTATTAACAATATTTATATAGATGTCATTTCAGAGGAGGGTTAAAGCTGGTGAGTTATGGGCTGGGTGCAAGGAGTTGTGTCATGGAGCTGCGTGCCTGTGGGCATTCGGGTACCATCACCTGCCCCTTTTGGGCTGACAGAAGTTTAAAATTACATGGAAGACAAAGGTGGAAGGCTCAGAATTTCCACTCACTTCAGCCTTCTGTCTCCCAGAGTGCCTTGGAGCTTTATAAACTTCATGGGGGAATGTGATTTACCATGTTTGCCAATCTATTCTTCCCTTGATAGTAAATCTATTGTATTTGATTTGGCATACAGCAGTTATAAACATGTGGCATTTTTTCAGCTGTGGTCTTTAGCAGCAATCATGTTTTGCACACTTTTGCAGTCAAAACCCTTTCTGATGGCTATAAACCTACTGGAAGCCTGAATTTTACCTTGCAGTCACTTCCAAAATGTCAACTATTTTTAACTTCAGACTGCTCTTGCAAAGGCAGTTGTAGGCTGTTGGGCTGCAGAGCCAGTTTGTGTCAGAGCAGGGAGGGTGACCTAGCAGGGCTGGTGCTGTGCTGGGAGCTCAGCTCGAGCTGTGCCAGCCCTGTGGGACAGGGTGACACCAGTGCCAGGTCTCCATTCAATACAGTGCTGACACAAGGCCTGAAAAAATTAAAAAAAAAAAAAAACCCTCATGTTTTTCATGCTTTGCTTAATTGTACCCTTAATTACTTTTGCAATCGAGGGGTTGAAATCACCCCCTTGTTTGGGCGGGATGTTCTTCTCACTGACAGGGATTTGCACACTCAAATGGTGTCAAGTGTTCTTACCAATATAATTAACTTCATAGCTTCTCTCCTGCAGAAAAATTGGCTTTGGAGATTAAACCCTGGGCTGCAGAGCTGTGAGGAGCATTCCCGAGGGTGTGCTGGGACAGGAGCCCCAGCTCAGGGCACTGAGACCTGGGCTGTGCCTGCTTTGGCTGCACCAGGGTACCCAGGCATGGTGGATCCGGGCTGGTGGCACCCAGAGAGCTGGGCTGGGGTCACAGGGGTGGCAGCTCTTTGAAAGCAGATGAGATGAGATGAGATGAGATGAGATGAGATGAGATGAGATGAGATGAGATGAGATGAGATGAGATGAGATGAGATGCTCCCCTTGCCTCCGCTGAGAACTCCCTGCGAGGGGAGCTCCTGGGGGATGCTGGTCCATTGCAAGGCAGGTATGCCCACCTGGGGCCACCACACCTCTGTATTCCCAGCTCCTTCCTGCTCTTTCCTCCCTGGCTGGAGGAGCTGGGGCTGCTGCAGACACTTGTAGGCCATTGACGCAATTGTTAATCCATGGTGAATGATTGCGCCATTCCATCCTGCTGCCTCTCTCTGATTAGACTTGTAAATGAAAAACCATAAAAGTCAAAAATGAGAAAATAGAGGACAGAATGAGAGAAGGCACTTATCCCCCCCGAGGAGCGCCTGAGCACTGCAGGCAGCCCCAGAGCTCAGAGCTGGGTGCTCTCTGCAGGGACGTGGCTCTGGTGAGGCTGCTCTGGTGCTCTCCTGTGCTGGGCAAGGACTGCCAGCAGCACCCTCTGCTCCCTGGCCATCATCTCTGGGGGACAGGGCAAAGAGGGGAGGGAGAGCAGCCACTGCTGTTTGCACAAGGTGTCTGTGGGGTCCCTCTGATCAAATACAGCCTGGCTTCAGGTCTTTACTTGCTGATTAAGCTCCACCACCAGGTTTTTCCATCCAGTCCTTGCCCTTTATGCCCTCGGTGACACGATGTCTATTGCCCCTGCCAAGACTCTCTTCAATGCATTAGCTTAGCTAGGGGTAAACTCTGACATCAGGGAAAAAAACCCCACTGACAGTTAATGGAGCCCTGTAGGTCCCTGACCCCTGGGGATATGTGCACAGTACCTGGCAAAAAGCACATTCTAATGTCTTGGGGAAAAGGTCAGAGTAGCAAGAGAAAATAGGCTGTTCATATTTTGTGGAATATTTATCAGGGCTGCAGGCTCTGGAGCTGCACAAGGGGGTCAGGGTCCCTAAGCAGGGTGAGGGTCTCTGGCAGAGGCTCAGCCAGGGCTCCCGGGCACTGCAGCACAGAGGGCTGTGCAGCAAATTGCCAGCAGTCAGAGGGCTGCACGTCATTTGCATAATCTGGGAGATCTAATTGTGTCTTTGGGCTTTTAATAAAATGGGATTGGTTTTATTTCAGTGGTTGGCTCATAATAAAGGATCCAGCACTCCCAAAGCAGAATGGATGGTGTGTGCTGCTGCAGCCTCCCTGTCTCCAGCAGAGACTCCGTGAGCCCTGAGCCTGTGTCCTGGGGGTGGTGGCTCTGTGGCACTGGGGAGGGGCAGGAGCCATTGTCCAGTGCCATTGTCCAGCTGAAATGTCCAGTAGCCATTGTCCAGCTGAAATGTCCAGCTGTCATTGTCCAGCTGCCATTGTCCAGGAGCATTGTCCAGGAGCATTGTCCAGCTGTCATTGTCCAGTGCCATTGTCCAGGAGCATTGTCCAGGAGCCATTGTCCAGTGCCATTGTCCAGCTGCCATTGTCCAGGAGCATTGTCCAGGAGCCATTGTCCAGTGCCATTGTCCAGGAGCCATTGTCCAGGAGCATTGTCCAGGAGCCATTGTCCAGTGCCATTGTCCAGGAGCCATTGTCCAGGAGCATTGTCCAGGAGCATTGTCCAGTGCCATGGTCCAGCTGCCATTGTCCAGTGCCATTGTCCAGTGCTATTGTCCAGTGCCATTGTCCAGCTGCCATTGTCCAGTGCCATTGTCCAGTGCTATTGTCCAGTGCCATTGTCCAGCTGCCATTGTCCAGGAGCATTGTCCAGTGCCATTGTCCAGCTGCCCGGGCAGGATGTGCTGCAGGATGAGGCTGTCCCTTTGTCAGCCTAAAAAAGACATCGTGTATTTATGCGTTTTAGGTTCTTTCCTCTGAGGTAAGTGGAGAGTAGAAAAAAAGGAAGGAAAGTAGGTGAGTAAAAAGATGAGAAATGGAAGAAAAAAGAGAGAAAGGTGTAAGCAATGTGTTCTGGGAAAAGAAGGAGCAACCACCCTCAGCTTCCATTTGCTTGAAGTTTTACTGAGGCTCCTCAAGAGCCAAAGTGCAGCTTGGATCTGAGGCACACCCGTGAGCCCGGGCAGCACCACAGGGCCCCACGTCCACACCTGCTCAGTGCCCACCTCAGCCCCTCTCAGACTGAGCTCTCCCTGCTGGGACAGCAACCTGGAACTGCTGTACAAGCAGCTTGGCTGAAAAAAATCAATAATCTTTTCAATAAAGCATTTTATCCCTTATACATATTGTCTCTCATAAAGATTTTACACAGACAAAAAGTTCAGAAGTTGGTGTAAAAAATGTTGGGAAAAAGGTGAAGATACGTAAGTAAATTACAAACTTGAGGCTGTTTGCAGTACCTTGGGAAAGTGGGAGTTATATTGATGAGTTTTTATTGATTTACCATCATTCCCAGTGTGGACATTTTCTGGTCTATTATACCACAGTCGCAGCATATTCCCATCGCAGCACTAAAGAGGAAATATGGGCAGCCTGACCTTGGCAATATGGAGATAATGAAATACCCTTAATGATCCTTCCAAAAGATTTTACAAGCCAACTTCAGATTCTATCTGCTCTGTGCTATGCTAATTTTTAGGATGCCTTGGAAGGAATACCAGGGGCTTACAGCTGGAATCCTAACCCTGGGCTTTGGGAGGTAAATGCAGAGGAGCAGGTGACCTCAGTGCCCAACAGACAAAGGCGGCTGAGAAGGTGCCTGGTGCTCCCAGAGCTCCTGAGTCTGTCCCTTGCAGGGGACAGAGGTTGGTGGGGCTGTTCCAGCTGTGGTACACGTTGGCACTTGGCTGCCCGGGCGCTGTGGTGCCACCCCGTGCCACCCCGTGCCACCCTGTGCCACCGTGCCACCCTGTGCCACCATCGGTGCCACCATCGGTGCCACCCCGTGCCACCCTGTGCCACCATCGGTGCCACCCTGTGCCACCCCGTGCCACCCTGTGCCACCATCGGTGCCACCCCGTGCCACCCTGTGCCACCATCGGTGCCACCTGGTCCCTGCCACGTCCTCGCAGCCCTGAGCAGGGAGCTCAACGCCAGAAGAGTTGCAGCACTTCAGGGTGACTTTGGGGACAGCTCAAGGAGATTTACCATACCTATACCTGCCTGGAATTGTACCTAGCAGGGACATAAATAGTAGGTTTCAGTGCTCTGCTTTCCTCCTCTCCCCTCCCCGGCCCAGCTGGCAACACAATTACCAGCCCCAAAGTATTATTTTCTTAATAAAAATGTTATGTGTAAAGCAAAGCCACAAATGAGTCCCAAGCCCATGCAGATCTCAATCACTCCCTTCTTTATTCCCCAGTGAGATTGCTAATGACCTTCACGCAAACCTTCACCAAATCTTTTTGAAAGGCAAATATTAATTTCCTAGCATGAAAAAAGGAAATAAAAAAGCCTATTTTTCATGGGAACCACTTGGAAAGAAAGATATATTTTCCTTCAAAATGCAGGGAGGATTTTTACATTTTGTCACTTGCTTTGCATAGACTTGGTACCACCATTTGTTCACCTCTGAATGTAATCTCTCCCCATAAAGCTTCGCTCTAAATTCCTCCACTCCCTGTTGGGCTCTGATAGCTCCTGAGCTCTGCCAGAGCAGTGCCAGGGCTCTGCTCCTGCAGCACGTTCCCAACTCCATGGGAGGAGACTGGGAACAACGCTTTAAATTTTAACAGCTGAGCCATTCATTTTTAAAAAGGATGCACCAAAGCCATGTAACATTTTATAGCAAAATCTGCAAAAGTCATTTATAATACAGGAATCCTTTGCAGGAAGCTGCATTGTGCTGTGCCACAGCATCCCTGGCACGTGTGTTTCCTGCGCCAGCAGGCTCTGAAGATTCCTTGTGAGAGGCAGCACAGCCAGGAGCAGAGCCAGCCCCGGAGGTGGATCCTCCACACACCCACGCTGTGAGGTGGGAGCGCAGAAAGGGCTGATCCAAAACGCGACACGAGTCCTCAGGGTGGTCAGGCCTCCTTTGGACAGCGAGTGCTGGTGTTTTGGTGCCCTGTGAGGTGCCAGAGCAGGCTCACGTGTGCTCAGGATGGGTTTGGAGCTGCCCCTCGGCTGCCCCTGGCTTCAGCAGCCCAAGGCTTTGGGCTGTGCCCCGCAGCTGGAGCTGGCACAAGGTGTGGCATGAGACACAAAGCTACCCCAGGGCACACAGCCACCCTTACTGAGGAGAGCACCCAAACAGGCGGTGCTGAATAACCTGGGCTCGATTCCGCCGCGGCACAGAGGCAGCTCCTCCCCTTGGTTTGCACCTTGCCTTCTTCTCCAGCGACATTTCAGAGCAGTACCTTCATTTACCAGTCAAAGGAGTGCTCCAAAGGTCATTTGCTGGGGCTTTATTCCCTGAGTCTTGTAAACTTTTCTCAGGCTGGTGTCTAAAATGAGTGATAAAATTCTGTGAGCAGCAGAACGAGCCTGACCCCCGTGCTGTGAGCCGTGTGTGTGCTGGCTCCATTGTGGCTCTGGCATCTGGGGCCAGGGGACATGGGGCGCACGGCCGGGACCCAGCCACCCCCTCCTCTGCTTCGGCGGGTCTCAGCCTGTGAGCACACAAAGTGAGCAACAGTTTGGCTGCACACATTTGGGGGAAAACCAGTTAATATAACAATAGCACTAAATCAGGCACAGAACTTCAAGTACAATTCACAGCAAGAAGTTGTTAATACCTTTATTATGGGATAAAATGTATTCATGATATTAAAGACATCACATTTCTGCCCTGGTGTCACATTTTAGATGTAGCGTAGATAAATGATATATCACTGTAAGAGATCTACAAAAACCATTAGTAACCATGACATTTTGACGTCAGATTTTAAAAAATTCCTAAGTAATCTTTTTGATTTATGAAATGGTGTCCAGGTTCATCGAGACTGATCTCAGATTTATCACAGCCTGGTTAGAATTATTAATGATTTTCAATTTGTAAATCCAATGCCAGCATGTCCAAGTGCTCTCAGCAAAATCACAGAGAGCTGACAGGGAGATTTTGCTCAATCCATAGTTTTCAGCTCTTGCAGGATTTCGCGGTTAACCCTTTGTGCGCGGGCGCGGCGCAGAGCCATTGTTCTGCGGCACAAAGAGAGGCCGGCCCCGCATGAATCACGGCCCGAGTGGCCATGGAACACAGGCGTCAACAGCCGTGAGTGATCTGACTTTTACAGGCTCCCGCTGAAGACCCTTAAAGACTTAAATTATAATGAGAAGAAAAGCTGATCTAAGCCAAAACAGCCAGGCTTGGGTAGTTCTCCCCTACAATTCATCACGGGAGCAGATGAAAGGGAGGCAGGGGCAAAGAAAAAAGCACCGGCACGTCTGCATCCCTCAGCAGCCAGCGGGAGCAGCTCTGGAGAAGAAAGCACACCTCGGCTAAACAGGCTCCAGAGCCCCAGCAGAACATTCCCTTCCTAATCTATGGGAGAATTGTCCCACCAATGCAGGGAGGGGTTTGGGGGACGTTTGGATGCTGAAATGCTCTCAGCAGAGGGAAGCTGGCTGTTCCTCCTGGGAGGGCTGAGCAGGCTCTGTGCCACCACACCTGCCCTTTGACGGTGACAGGAGCCACCACAGACACCACCAGTGCCACCCCTCAGCCTCCCTGGGACCAGCACTGCCTTGGTTTATAGGATGGTTAAAGGAAACCCACCACGATCCATCCTCAGGCTGCAGACAGCCAAATTGTTGTTTACTTTTTAAAATCCTCTGTCCCGTTGGCCTGGATTTCCAGGACTTTGGGGTGGCTGGGGCCTGCACTGTACCCACAAAGCCCCAGGTGCCCCAGGAGCAGGCAGGACCCTGCCCGCCCTGCTGAGGGCTCCAGCCCATCCTGGGCACAGCCACAGGGCTCAGACCTGTCAGACACAGCAGAGGACACTGAGCACGGTGGGGCAGGGGCTGCCCTGGAATCCACACCCAGGCAGCACAGAACAGCACGGCCCTGCAGCTCAGAGCCGGGGCAGCAGCAACATTTACAGGTGCAGCCTCCGGGTGGGTCTCAGCTCCACACTGCACGGACAGCAGGAAGGAAACACTTCAAGAGGGATAAAATTCCAGTAATCCTCCAGTCCCACACTGTCATAGCTGTGTGTCTGTCAGGCTTCCCAGAGCATGCAGGTGCCTGGAGAGAGTTGGTGTCTAGTTTTCTCTCAAGTACTCCACCTTAATTGGGCAGGTAAAACTCTATAATTAGGGACCTTAGCTGGGGAGTTTTTCTAATCCATCATATCTGCTCCATTATTCAACTCTATCAAATCCACACATGCAGGGAGAAGCAGGACATTCTTCACAACACTGTCAATATTAATGTCTTTCCAATTACAGAGCATTATAATGGCAACCTGATGAGGAACTGTGACATGCTGCCCGCAACTTCTAACTTTTGATTAAAGCCTCCTTCAAGATGCTCCCCTTTAATCTATGGCACAGGGCTGGCCAGGCAGAGGTGAGGAAACGCTGGAGGGAGCAGCACAGTGGATGCTCTTGCACCCACCCAGAACAGCTCACCTGCCTGGGACGTGGTTCCAGGGGAACTCCAGCTGCGTCCCCACCCTTCCCCACAGAATCACAGAATCACAAAGGTTGGAAGAGACGTCCAAGATCATCGAGCCCAACCCTTGCCCAGGCACCACCCTGCTCCAGCCTCCTCTGGGGAGCTGTGGGTGCTCTGGCAGCAGCAGGAGGTGCAGCCCTGCAGGGGCCCTGGCCAGGTCAGTGACAGAGCTGCAGCCCCAGGTGTCAGGGACAGAGGTGCAGCCCCTGGCACCCCTGGCAGTGCTGCAGCTCCAGCCCCTCCCTGGCTCTGCTCCCTGGTGCCTGCCTGGGCTGCCAGAGGAGGGTTGGAGCTGCTGATGCCACGGATGAAAAGGGGGCTTTGTTAAAATATTCTTCTGACAGGTTCATTTTCTGAATTCCTCTGGATTATTTCCAGCATTCCGGTTCCATCAGAAAAAACCTCTTTTCAGGGGGTGGAGAGAGGCTGTGGGGCATTTCTTCCTTTTCTTCTCATTTAGATGGTGAAAGTTAATCCTTTCAAAGTCTGGAACGACCAGAGCTAACTGTGATGGAGTGCACCATTTCACAGAGCCAGAGAAGTGCTGGGACAGAGCAACACCCGAGAGCCTGAGCTGCAGGAGAGCCCCACCTGCAGCACGGGAGCAGCCGTGGCTGCAGCTGCGCTTGGCCTGTGGGGCAGCACTGGGGAGGGCTCCCTCCTGCTGCAGGACACTCCCTGCAGCCAGCTGGGGGTCACTCTCTCGTGGACCTGAGTCCCTCCAAAGCACCTGGAACGACAGCCTGAGCCCAGGAATGCTGGTGGCTTCTTGAATTATGGCGCCTTTCCAGAACAAATGTGATTCCAATGGAAAACTAACATGACAAGAGGTGCACACAGTAATAACCCAGCGAGGAGACATGGCTCTCAAGATATCTACAGACCCAAGACTAAATGAAATTTTGACAGAGAAAAATATGTATTGGCAACATTTCTTGATCCACAATTCAAAGAGAAAATTGAAACCATATTTCCGTAAGAATCAGACACTGGAAAGAAGTTCTTAATAAACAAAAAGAGACAGGCCATGTAATTCACTCCCTTTTCCTCTTTTCCATTTGTTGGCCAGGAACAATTAGGAGTCAAGGAAAGAAGGTTTTTAACCAAAAATTTGTACTTGAACCTGATAAAATCAACTTGGAAAGAAGTTTCTCAGCTGCAAGGCTGAATATTTATGTCTGGAGATGTAAGGAACATTCCAAAACATTAAATAATTTGCAAGACCAAAGCTGCAGGGTTTGGGTTGAAATCCTCTGGTCTGCATCCTCCTCTCCACCTCGCTTTTAAAAACACCATCTGAAGAATCCAGAGGAGGAGAGGCCTGAGGGGGCCTGCTCTCCTTGTTTGGTCAGGGCCACGTTAAATGTTCCCTCCTGGAAGGGTCAGTGACTGCTGGAGCCCTGCTCCCATGGTCGGCTCCCCAGCAGCTCAAATGCACCCGCACTGGGTGACTCAGGTACGGAGTGCTGGAGATCTCTCTTCATCCAAGAGCCACTGCCCTAGCTCAGAATGTTTCCCCCTGGATTTTCTGCTCTAATTGCTCCCAGGACATAAAGCTTTGGCATTTTACATGCTTTTGTCCATTTGAAAATTCTCACCCTTTCTCCCAAGTGAAAACTGAAGGAAAACGAGGTAAAATAATAAAAACCCAATAATGGAAATCCTTAGGATCCCCCCACCCCACAGAAGATGACCTGGAGATGCACTGGCACATGGAGGAGCACTTTGCTTCTGCAAACGTTCACGTCCAGGCCCAGAGGAGCAGAGCAGCAGCCCGGGGTGTGACCCTCAGCCCCCTCCAGCCCAGGATCAGTCAGGAGGGACAGGGGATCTGTGCTGGTGACGTGCAGAGGGGCAGGCACCGGCCCTCCTGCACAGCAGAGTGACATGAATTAGCGTGTGACAGTGACAGAAAATGGAAAAGAATGGCCCTGCAAATGCAGTTACAAGAGAAAAGCAAATTGATTTAGTGGACATATGAGTATTTTTGAGAGAGAAAGCAAGAGAGCTGCCTGACATATTCCAAGATACCCCACGATTGCCTCTCTTAAGGAGATGTCATTCAGATTTCCCTGAACTAGCCTTTAAATTAGTTCTATAAATAGCTGGGGCACTGGCAGTATTTACAGTGTGAGCATCAGGTGAGGAACGGCAGCGGCTGCGGCGCTGCTCCTCTCACCTTGCGCCTGCCCCACTGGAGGTTAACTCTGATTTCCATGTTAATGCTGCCTGGATCCCAATGGCTGCCATTTGTCAAATTAACATTCATTTCAACAACCCAAAAGTGAGAGCTTTTAAACATTAATTCACAACTATGAGCTCTTCTCAGCACATTATTATGTTACTGTGATGAAACAAACTGCCTATGGAAAGATATAGATCCTGCTGGAGCTGCTGGGGCTGTGGATGGGAGAGGAGGCTGCTCTGGAGGCAGGGCTGGCCAGGGTGGCAGTGCCCACGGCCCGGTGCTGGCAGAGCTGGCACAGATGGAGCCAGGAGCCCCAGACCCACTGCCCATGGCATCTGCTGGGGCAGGGAGCTCCCGAGAGCCACCATGGGCAGCGCAGGGCTGTGTGTCCCACCCGGGTCCCTGTGGGTCTGGGTCCCACCCGGGTCCCTGTGGGTCTGGGTCTCTGTGGGTGTGGTTTGGAGCCCCCAGCCCAGCTGGGAATGCCTGCTTGCCTCACCCGCCTGCCCTCTCCTCCTGCATGGCATTCCCAGGAAAAGGTTTGCCAGGAACCCTCTCCCACTGCGAGCATTTCCAAGAGATTATCATCTGAAAGATTTAAATCGGTGCTATTTTGAGTCTGCAATTATTCCAGCTCTCACCATGACTGATCAGTGCGCTGTCTCTGATTAACAAGACAAATTAGGGGAAGGGCCTCGCTGCCGCTGCCCGGGGCTGCGGACAAAGGCAGGATGTGGCCATGGACACCCCTGGCAGCTGCTCCTCCCTCCGTCCGGGGCAGCGATGCCACTTCCAAACAGCTGCCGTGTCCAGGGCACGGGCGGTCCGGCAGCCCGAACATTTTCCGGTGGGAAGTGCCGGACACGGGGCAAACCCGCCGCCCCAGCGGTGGCACCGAGGGCCCCGTCCCCTCCCGGGCACCGCGGGCAGCGCTGTCCCCAGAGCCGGCGCTGCCTCCCCTCCACCGGCACGCCCGGAGCCTCCCGGCGCCCCATCCCTCCCATCCTGCTTGCCAGAGCCTGCTTGGAGCTCCAGGGGAACTCAGGACGAGCTGAACTGACGCGTCTCTTTCTCAGCGACATCCCTGGACACACGTGCCAGTGCTGCTGCAGGACGGGATTTGCTCTGGCTTCTCACAACAAGAAGGACCAGAGGGGACCCCTGTGCCCGAGCCTGTGGGCACTGGGCACCGTGAGGGCAGGGGCAGGAGCCCGGAGCTGCTGCAGGCAGGGCACAAGGCAGCCATGCCCAGGCTTTGTCCCTGCCTTGGGCTCCGTCCGTGCCCGGGCTCTGTCTGTGCCAGGGCTCCATCCATGCCAGGGCTCCATCTGTGCCCGGGCTCCATCCATGCCTGGGCTCCATCCATGCCAGGGCTCCATCAATGCCAGAGCTCCATCCGTGCCAGGGCTCCATCCGTGCCCGGACTCCATCCATGCCTGGACTCCATCAGTGCCAGGGCTCCATCCATGCCAGGGCTCCATCCATGCCTGGACTCCATCAGTGCCAGGGCTCCATCCATGCCAGGGCTCCATCCGTGCCCGGACTCCATCCATGCCCAGGCTCCATCCATGCCCGGACTCCATCCATGCCCAGGCTCCATCCATGCCCGGGCTCCATCCATGCCCAGGCTTTGTCCCTGCCTTGGGCTCCATCCATGCCCGGGCTCCATCCATGCCCGGGCTCCGTCCATGCCTGGACTCCATCCATGCCTGGACTCCGTCCATGCCTGGGCTCCATCCATGCCTGGGCTCCATCCATGCCCAGGCTCCATCAATGCCAGGGCTCCATCAGTGCCAGGGCTCCATCAGTGCCAGGGCTCCATCCATGCCTGGGCTCCATCCATGCCCAGGCTCCATCAATGCCAGGGCTCCATCCGTGCCCGGACTCCATCCATGCCCGGGCTCCATCCATGCCCGGGCTCCGTCCATGCCCGGGCTCCATCCGTGCCAAGGCTCCGGGGATGGGAGTGCCAGCCCACATCTGGCCTCCTGATTTTCCTGAGGGTCTATCTCCCCAAATAAGCAGAGACAGATACCTACAACTCAACTACATCTGGAATAATCCCCGGCTCCTAACCAAATCCAGAGCTGTAATTCAATCAAGATGTTCTGCTGACACTGTGAACGGGAGAGCGGCGTGGAGCAGCGAGTGTAAATGCCAGCAGAACCGAGACTGAATTACAGCTGCACTGCTGCACCAGACACGTGCTCAGACACAGGGGAACAGAGTCCTCTTTGTTAAACTAAGTATTTTAATACATAGAGGGAGAGGACAGAAAGGACCTGTTAAATATTTACCATTTCAGGCCTTTTCTTGCCGGACATTTTTTCACTGTTGATATAAGCTGCTCTGTGCCGCAGTTAAACCTGCCCATAAAAATGGAAAGGTTCGAAGTGTGCATGACATATTTCAGGGGGACAGGGTGACTCCAGGGGCCGGTAATGAAGCCCAGAGCCTTTCACCTCTGTAGCACTGGTTTGAATCCAAACACCATTTCCATCTGCAGGTGGTTTAGCTGCGTCCCTGTTACAAGCTGGGCTGTTCTCTGTCCTTGAGACCAAGCGCTCCTCTGGGGGGACCTGGGGAAGGTCCCCCCCACTGCACAGGGTCTGGTTGTCCCTTCAGAGGGGTCAGGAGGGCAGGGGAAGGGGCCCCAGCTCTCCCTTCCACTTTTGGGAGCTCCAGGACAAGCACAGCCCATGCAGCTGTGTCCTGTGGGGACAGGAGGGTCCAAAACACCCTGAGAACCAGCAAATCCTGCTGCCACTGGAGAGGCCATCCTGGGAACAGGCGGTGCCAGGGCGGCAGCTCCAGCGGCTCCGGTGCTCCTGTGCCAGGGGAGCCCCTCAGGGGCACGGAGAGTGTTCTGGAAAACCCGCGGCCGTGGAAACAGCCCTGCCCTGGGCCGGGCACGTGGCTCAGGCACTGCTGCCCTCCACCGCCTGGAGCTCACCTGCCCTGGAACTGTGAGTGCGCGGGTGGGCAGGGCGGGCCGGTGACAGCCCCGGAACGAGTCCCGCTGGCAGCAGTGGCACTGCAGCCTCCCGGCGGCGTGTCCTGGTGCCTGAGCCCGTCAGTGAAAGCATCTGTCTCCGACGGTGCTGTCCGTCTGTCTGTCTGTCTGTCTGCTGCTAAAACCGGCAGCGAGAAGGCTCCGTCCTCACCCCAACGGGGCGGGAACTCAGCTGCCCCTGCCCAGGGCAGGGCTCCTCTGAGGAGCTCAAATTCTGCAGATCTCAGCAAAAACGGTGGGAAGAACTCAAATACGCAACAAGCACCGATTTTCCATGTGGATGCATTGCCATTAGGCTTACCCATTAATTAGAATAATAGTAATTGTTACGATAATGATGATTATAGAGACTACTTCATATTTACTGAGGTTGGAAATATCTAAACCAAACCCTTGCACAAGCCGCATGCTTTTATCAAAGCCATTAATGTCTGAGATAACATTTTTAAATGCCAAATTTTCTATGAAAACGTATATTTATATCAAGAAAATTAAATTTCAGCTTAAGGTTCTTATTATAAATAAAAGAAAATAAGTCAATAAAACAATAAATATTTAACTGAATGAAGCAGAAATTATATCCAATTATATTTTCTTTAAAACCCAATTTATCTGCCAATATTTTCTTTAAATGCTCATGTTACTTTTTCACTTACTAACAATAAATGCCTGGATGCATTTCAAAGTGGTGCCTTTTCTATTATTTCATTTCCTGGAGTCCTCGGCTTGAAAGGACATTAATAGCACACTATAAATAATAAAAAAAAAAGTTACTTAAGGATTTACAGCTGAGGATTTCTATGGAAACAAACCAGAGAGGGGAGTTTGCATCAGGGTGGGGGTGGGGGATGGAAACAAAGAGATGAAAATGGGAACCAAACTTCAGCTGCCACGTGGCAGCCCCAGATCCTCCTGCCTGTGCCTGGCTCCACCTCTGGGGTCACCAGGGTGGGGGGCACAGGGTACCCCCAAAGCAGCCACCGGGCCCTGGTGCTGCTCTGGCACGGGGACATGGGGACAGAGGGATTTGGGCTGCCAGGGGAAGCTGCTGCCAGACCCCTGCCTGTGCCCAGGATGAGAGCTGCAGGAGAGTTACGGGGATGATCCCACATACCAGGGCACTGCGGGACACGGGGACACCACGGGACACTGGGGTGCAATGGGACACTGGGGTGCAATGGGACACTGGGGTGCAATGGGACACGGGGACACCACGGGACACTGGGGTGCAATGGGACACTGGGGTGCAATGGGACACTGGGACACCACAGGACACTGGGATGTTATGGGACACTGGGACACCACAGGACACTGGGGTGCAATGGGACACTGGGGTGCAATGGGACACGGGGACACCACAGGACACTGGGATGTTATGGGACACTGGGATGTTATGGGACACTGGGGTGCAATGGGACACTGGGGTGCAATGGGACACGGGGACACCACAGGACACTGGGATGTTATGGGACACTGGGATGTTATGGGACACTGTCAGGCCACAAGCCTGGGACGTCTCCTTCGCCCCGTGCTCAGTCACCCTCGGAGCACCTGAGCACCAGCCAGCAGAGGGGAATGGCTCCATCGCCAGCTCTCACAAATGGGAAGCGGATTTCCAGCAGAGAGGAACCAAAATGGTTTGCATAACATAGGAAACAATTCAACAATCAAAAAATCTTTCACTACTTAATAGGATTTTATAAATTGAATTATCTCTGTAGGCGCTGACAGTCCGAGCCAATCAATCAATTAAGGGATGCCCGGCTCGAGCGCAGACCTGCTCGGGGAGGGTGCTGCTGGCAGGGCACCTGCTCCCTGCCCACCCCCAGACCCCCGAGCCAGGGCCCCAGGGCCTCCCCACCACAGCCCAGCTCCAGCTGGGCAGCCCAGCCTGACATTCAGGGCCACATCTGGGACGTGGGCCCAGCCCAGCTCCGTGTGTGTGCAGCCAGAGGGCCCTGGGGACAGGCAGAGCCCTGGGTGCCTCCTCTGTCTCGGGCATTTTGGGGACTCCTGTGGAGGCTCCTGCATCTGCCTCTGCCCCTGAGTGCGCATTGGTGCAGAGGGTGCAGCGGGTTATTGATGGCGTGTAGGACCAGGTGTTCACAGACGAAAGGTTAGTTTATTAATCCTCTGGGAGACCTTATGAAAAACAAATTCAGGTAAACACCATATTTTTCTTGACTGCTTTCAAGATTTAAGGCAGGGATCCTGTTCTTGGAGTCTCTTCGACGCATTTCCATTGCACTCTGTTATTACATTCTTCAAAAAAGAGAGATTGCTTCTCGTGCCACGTTCTGGGAGAGAGAAACCTAATTGAATCTGCTGCCCATGTGGCTGGACAGCATCTCCTTCCCAGTTATGGATGGGCTGGAGAGTCTCTGAAGCACACGGGCAGGCCCATTGGAAAGGCATTGTTCTGCTGGGTGCCCGCAGTTCCGTGCTGTGTCTGTCCTGGGGCCCACCAGCTCAGCTGCTGAGGTGCCCAGCCTTCCCTCTGTGTGAATTCCCTCTGTGAATGCCTTCCCAGACCTTCCCTCTGTGCCCAGAGCAGGTTCTGTGGGGGCTCTTTGTCCAGCCGAGCTGGGGGAAGATGGGTTTCCAAGTGAAGCCTCCTCTGTGCCCCCTCCAGGGAGGACCTGGGCACTCTCGGGGTGGCACAGACACTTCAGCCCCTGCACCCCACAGTGCTCAGAAGCACCTCCACCCCTCCCAACGCTGCCCTAGACGTGGCAGGACCAGGCCCCCAGCCCGGAGCCCAGCACAGAGCCCACCGAGAGGAACCAGCTCCCAGGTGGCTGCCCTGGGACCAGTGGGGACAAGTGGGGGCTAATTTGAGGAGGAATCCCACAGGGAGTGCCAGACACTGCACACTGCTTCGTGTAAGCTCTGAGCATGGTGCTCAGGAGAGAGAAATCCCTGTGCCCTGTTTATGACCACTGGAACTTGATTAAGCACTGAACTTTAATTAATTGAGTGGCTTGGAGTAATAAGTTCTGCGGATTTGCTTGGCCCAATGAAGAGGTGAATAGTTAATTGCCATTAGCTGTCAGGTGTGAGGGCCAGCCTGGCACGAGCCCCACCATGGATCAGACGAGGCGCAGACACCAGCGCTGCCCGGCGCCAGCCCCTGCTCTGAGGCGTCCCAGAGCCCTCCCCATAGCCCTGGACCCCCAGCCCCTGCTCTGAGGCGTCCCAGAGCCCTCCCCATAGCCCTGGACCCCCAGCCCCTGCTCTGAGGCGTCCCAGAGCCCTCCCATGACCCCTACCACTGACTGGAGCCAGAGGGGCAGCGAAGCCCCCGCCAGGCTGGGGAAGCATTCCCAAGGTCGGCTCCCCATCCCCTTCCATTCCTTCCCCCGCAAAGAGTCAAGGTCTGAGGTGAACCCCCTCAGTCCAGCGTGTGCTGCAGAGCCGGGAGCAGAGGCTGAGGAGGAAAAGTGCAGTGCAGGAAGGTGCTTCCCACCCAGAATGGGCTGGAGCAGGAGGGCGAGGCCCCGACGCACGTGCCCTGCCTGTGCTCCAGCGTGCCTCTCCTGCTCCTTAAATTGATTGGCACTTTCTATTTGAGGAAAAATGAGTTCTTAAAATTGAAATACTGGTTATTGTTATGGTAATACAGCAAGGCTGTGGCAGCAGAGATTTTAAGATACAAAAAAGGTTAGTTTGAATGAAGCAGCTGAGAGGTGAGTCTATATAAAGTACTCAGGACTAATGAGTTCCGAGGGATCTGCGTATCGGGTCCGGACCCCTTAATGCTGCTGATTCAAGTGGTGGGTGCAGGTAATCACCAAGATAACCCGAGGCCTCTGGGATCATTACTGCTTTATCACATTTTGTATAAAATATTTTCGGCCTCATTTAGGATGTCAGCCTCTATCAAACGTTTCCTGGCGTTCAGAGCCCGACGCAGCCCCACGGCTCCAGCGTACCTGGAACCCTCACCATCCTCCCTGGCCCTGCACACCTGGAACCTGCGCTGTTCTCTCAGGCTGCTGTCCCTGGAACCCTCCTGTCCCACCAGGAGAGGCACTCGGGGCACCCCAGACTCTCTGAGGGGGCCGTGGTGCTGAACAGGAGATTTGTGAATAATGTGAGAACAAAAGTATTGAGCTGTATTAGCAGGACATAGTGACTGATTCCCAACATCTGTTATTGCTTTCTCTCATCTGTACCTGAAATTAGCAATTTAGAGCCCATACCTTTATTTGGAAAATAATAGTACAGAATTATAAAAGTTTAATATGCTCTCAGTAAAATGAAAAATGAGCAGTTATGATATTGTCTAACACTTTCAAATGTGTTTATTAATTCATGTTTTAAATCATAAGTTTCATTCTGCAGGAGAGTCATACACAGCAATAAGCAAGTTTTAAAATATTAATGAATAAACAATATTTCTCTATTGAAATATAACATGCTTCTTTGAACAATGTACCAATGGTAATAAATCACAACCAGCAGAAAATTGCATTTCATATTTAATACAACTTGAACTCTGCCTTTTTATAAACGATATCTTTTTTGTTTAATTGGCGTCAGTTCAGATCTAGCAGATTGCTAATAAAATTCTGGATTTCCATACTTAATGATGCGTGCTCTTTATGCTGAATTTTACCACAAAAAATGCAACTTTTATTATACGAATCGCAGGCGCTAATAGGTGATCTCCCAGCATGGGCAACGGCCCCGCCTGCTCTGCCCAGGCCTGCCCCGGGCTCCCCCGCAGCCAGGGGTGCCCGTGTGCCACATGCCCGTTCCGAGAGCCATCCCCAGCGAGCCGAGCGTGCCGGGGACTGCGGGACGAGGAGGAGGAGGAGGAGGAGGAGGAGGAGGAGGAGGAGGAGGAGGAGGAGGAGGAGGAGGAGGAGGAGGAGGAAGGTCCCTTCCCCCGCGGTCCCTGGCCCGGGGTGAGTGAGATGCGCTCATCGGGGACAGCCCTGGGTCCCCACCCAGCCCAGAGCACGGGCTCGCCCAGGGCTCTGGGCACCCCTTAGCACCCGCCTTGGCACCGCGGAGAGGAATGAAAGTAATTGGGTTTAATTAGCCAGTGTAAACACGATCCTTAAATTCGTTGCCACCTGAGGGTTTTGGCAGTCTTCAATAAATTAATCCTTTTTATTACATCAATGACAGGAAGATGATCAAATAGGCTTTGATATAGATTTTGGGATTTAGCACCTAGTAGTGCTCTGACATGCTTGAACTTCTCCTGCTGCTGCTGCTGGAGGCAAGAACGGGGCTACAAACAGCGTCTGCTCCGAGCTGCTCCCCGGCGCAGCGGGCTCGGCGATGGGGAACTTTGAAGAGAAGTTTGTCTTCAGGATTTGTTGGGTAAGTTGGGTTCCCAGAGGGCAGGGGAAGGAGGGGAGAGGTGTGGGAGCAGCGGGCACAGCCAGCAGCGCCTCGGGCAGCGCACCCGGCCGGGGCTGAGCGGAGCCCGGCGCCGGGCCCTGCCGGGGCTCTCCTCGGTCCGGAGCCGCGCAAATCGCTCCGTGCTGAGCCCAGGGCTCTGCTGGCGCTGCAGGAGCCCCGGCACAGCCGGGCCGGGGCTCCATGGGGCAGGGACGGTTTCCCAGGTGCTGCTGGACACAGCCCCGACCTGTGGCTCAGCCAGGATCATAATCCAGCTTCATCCTTCCACTGTCCCAGCTGCAGGAAGGAGCCGGTGGCTTTGTCATTCAGGGCAATCGATTTCAGTGGCAGACGGGTGCCCCGGGGTGCCCACAGAAGGTGAGGGGCCCCATGTCCCACCTGGGAAGGCCAGGAGACTGGTTCAGCTACTGTGCCATCCCAGGTATGCTCCATCCTCCCTGGGCATGTTGGCCCAGCATCTGATGCACACAAAACCTTCTCCAGCCCCTGCAACCAAGGAAAGGATCACTGGATGGGAATTCTAATCATATATTATATTACCATGTCATATTAGACTAATAAAATCCTAATATGATACAGGAATGGGGAGCATATCATAACTCCTCTGTGACTAATACAATGCAGGCAATAAATCACTCCAGGGCTTATCCTTAACAATTGTATCAGAGCTTTCTGTGTCACACTGCTAACTCAGTCCCTCTGATCTAATGGTTCACTTTTCTTCACAGTCCATATGGCAGTGACATTAAAGCTAATGAAATAAAATAAAATTTGCCAATCTTTGAAGAATTCCATTCTTTAAAAAGGATGTATTTTATTAACACAAACTGGAAACATCTTCAGTTACTCACAGTTACTTTTATCACATTGGAAATACATGGCACAGATACTGGCACTGCACCTCGGCTCACGTGTGGTCAGGACACTGCTGCAGGATCACACGGGGCCACTCAGCCCCACACACATGGGGCCAAGTCAGCAGAGCTGCCCCACCGACCCAGCCCTGCAGGGCACGGATCCTGCCATGCCCCAAGGCCTCCCCAGCTCTTCCCTTCCTGGGCTCAGGATCGCTCCGAGCCCGGACACACAGGGCACAGCGGGCACAGCGGGCACAGCCGGGCACAGCGGGCACAGCCGGGCACAGCGGGAGCTCGCCACCTCTCCACCATCAGCAGAGGAAAGTTTGCTGCTCTCGGGGCTCTGAGGCTGTGGGGCTGCTCCCACGGCTCAGCAGGTCATAAACCAGAGGCATTGTGTCTCCCCAGCTTCTCGAGGCTCCCTCCTCCTGCAGGACACCCCGGAGCAGCGGCCGTGCCATGGTCCCCACGGTGCCCACGGTCCCCATGGCACAGCAGGTCAGACGGAGCTGGGGCTGGGCCCAGAAGTGCCTGTGGAGCCCTGCCCAGAGAGCAGCGTGGGTCTCTCCTCCAGACACCCTCGTGCCTGTCCCAGTGATGGATGCCTTAGTCAGGTCAGCGCTGAGCACAGGAGATGGCGATTCCTGGGACCGGTTGCAAATCCTCCTTTTGGTCCTGCTGTGCTCCACACAGGGTCTAGGGCTGGCACCTCCCATGGCTGGTGGGCTCCTGCAGCAGGGTTCTCGTGTGCCCAAAGCTCAAACGTGGGCGCAGGGAATCAGGATGGTGCTGCTCAGGGTGGGAGGGCTGAGGGTCTCCTCCCCTGGTGAGAGCCACTGTTCCTGCGAGGCTCCTTCAGGGTGTAGCTGCCGGGTGAAACACAATATACCATCAGCAGCTTGATCCTAGTACTGGTGCTGGCAGTAAACCTCCCTGATGCGTGATCAGGCCTCAAGGATAAGATGTTTATTATTTGCCATGGAACCACGTGGCTGCTCTCCAACGTAAGGAAAAGCCAAATTGCACTTGTAATTCAAAGGGACCCAAAGCCTTAATGCTGCAAAGCAGCAGCTAATGATGCCCAGCGGGCGTGGGGCACTGCAAGGGCGGCCCAAAGGTTGTTGATGGCCTTCCTATGAACCTCCTCAGTGTGTGACAGGTCCTTGCCTGTGGCCAGCAGAGATGTGATCAAGATGAGGGACGTCTGAGTGTTCATTACGCTGCCTACTACGCCTCCGCTGACACACTTTACATTTAAAATATAAAATACCATTTCCACTGAGCTGTAGCACAAACACTGAGCGAGTGGACTTGGGGAGCTCCATTAGCAAATGCAAATTGTTGGGTGCTTTGTCCTCAGCATGCAGAAGTCTTCGGCAGTCCACAGTCCCCACCTGCCCCAGCTCCCGTTAACTGATAACAAAGGCTTTGCAATGCACGTCTGGCTCTTCACTTGTTTATTTAAATGCACCACCTGTGGAAGAAGCAGCACTGTTCAATTCCAAACCTGATGGAGGTGAGCCTGCTCTGTGAGCAGAGCAGCAGCAGTCACTGCTGGGTGAGAGCGTGGTGTGCAATGTCACCACGGCCCGGGGGAGAGTGGCAGAGCAAAGGTAATTCACAAAACACCCTGATACAAGAATTGTTGAGAAAAGCCGAACCACAAGCTCACTGAATCATGCAAATAGTTGTTCAGCCCCCAAAGGAACACCTGAAGGCTGGAACAGCCCAAGGGAAGGGAAGGTGATGGCCCAGCAGCTCCTCACAGAGCTGCAGCTCCAGGCGGGCAGGGGCTGGTGCTGGTGAGCCTCCTCCTGCCTAGCTGCACTAACCCGAGTAGTGAGTAGTTATATTTATCAAAGACCATTTGCTGCAAGTGATTAACGTTAATTTGATTTCCTGTGAGTCAATTTCCTTGAGATATGGTAAATAGGCTATTACCTGTTATTGACCTTTACTTTATTAAAAAGACTTAAAATTAGCATTTATATATATACGTCCTTCCAAAAAAGTTTTCTTAATAAAGAAAAATATTTTTATAATCACATTAGACTTGCTAGCTGAGGCTATAGCTCCAAAGTTAATGTTAAATAAAAATGGTAATTAAGAGTGAATATGATGATGGTTTTTAAACTCATCTAAGGGCCTGACCCCTTCCTTTACCTCCACTTGATTTGTGGCTCCCAGGCAGAGCAGGGCAGCAGCAGAGGCAGGCGCTGGCAGGTGGAAGCCTTTGCCCAGGATGTGCCTCTCCCAGGATTTCCAATTCTCTCCTGGCAAGAGGGCACAAGGACCTGCTGGTGTTTATAAAGAGATGCTCAGCTCCTGCTCTGTGCCAGCTCGCTCCTCTGGAGACCGACACATCTCCTCAGGCTGACTTGAACTGAGCAGGAAGAAATTACGTCAACGTTTGATCATGAAAGCAAAAAGTTTATTCATGTTTGAAACTACATATAACTACCACGAGGAAGACTTTTCAATCCAGGGTGTAATCCAGTTAGAAAGTAACACGAAACGGTTTAATACATTAGAATCACTGCCACAAATTATTTTCATGACTCAATCAGTTTCAGAATCGCATACAATACAAAAGAGAGAGAGAAAGGGCCCCTGCAATCCAGGGGGATGTACAGTACTGAATACTGAAGTCTGTATGCATTACAATTAGTTGTTGGTTTTTGCGTGTATTAGTAACAAGATGAAGAACATTCAAAATGCTTCTCAGTATTTACAACAGTTGCACTGTTTTGTGTCCAACCTAAGACCCCATGTTTCCACTTCCGCTTCTTTAGCAGTTGCCAAGGCAACCCTGATTTGTAGGAGATTACAATGTACATTACATTTCGTGGGGAAACAAAGAGTTAATTACAAGATGCAAAAAGATAAGAAAGAGACAAACTACAGCGTGAGTATCGTTCAGAGGTAGTAAGTGAGCACTCTAAGCTACAGAACATGTTGAAAGTCTATTGGTTTGTATGAGTTCGCATGAGGTAATAAAGCTGTGTTTGATTGGTGAGATGTATAAATACTCTTTTGCTACACTATGTACAACACTCCATATCACGGTGCTCTTTCCTTTCCTTTTCCTTTGTTTGTGGTTTGCTGCCAAGCAGAGGCACCAGCCCTTGGCAGGCGTGGGTAGCACCCAGCTCGTACTGTAAAACCCCGGGTGGTGGCGTGCACAGAGACCAGCAGCAAGAGTCGGCATCTCCCAAGAGCAACCTGTGTCCGTGTCGGGATTCCGAGGGGAGGCTCGGGCTCCGGGGGGGGCTTTAGCAAGAAAAGATGCTCCTGGTTTCCAATCTAATTTGTAAGACAATAGATCTCAACAAAAATGTGACGAATAAGGATTCTTAAACACGACCATTGTTAACCGAAATAACTGAACAGCTCTTTTTATTCCAGCTCTGTGAGAGATATGAAAAGATGAAACACAATCAAAGTCTGTGATTCCTGTCGACTTTCCATGGAAATATGCACACAATTAAATTTGGGTGAGGCGGTTCTTTGTGTCTGCTCTTGCTACTGAGGTTAAGCTTGTCCTGTACTTTTACCCTTAAGGCCAAGTAATTGGCAACTGTTAGACCAACATCATTAAAACTGCTGATAATAAATTATGATAAAATAGTTACAGGGCTATAAACAATGCTAAATCTTGGCCTAATTGGATAAAGTGCTTTTTAACATTGTGTGTTTTAAGTATAAATACAAATGATTATGATACCTTTAAAAAACAGATTTACCAAGTTTTCTAATAAGACAAGGTTTTACAGTAAAGCTGTAGGTGGTTGGCTACAAAAAACTCTTTCCTTTTTCTCCTGCAACTCTGAATGCGCTAATCAAGGCATCTCAGCTCAGGGAAAAAGTGTTGCTAGGAGATTAGTTAGAGGTATCCGAGTGCACACTTCCCGGCCCTTCTGTAGGGGAAGTCACAGAAGATGGAGTGGTTGCGTCCTGCCAGCCTCCATTAGCCTGCAAAGGCAAAAACAAGTCAATTGATACCATTGCGCATATTAATTACACCGCGGGCCGATGGCGGGGCTGCTCGGGAAGGGGATGGTCCCGCACTCTGCGGGGCTGTGCACGGGCAGGGAAAGCAGGAGCCCTTCGGCCAGATGCTGCCTGCAGCCAGGACTGCGGGATTTCTGCGGAGATCACCCCTGTTTTAATGAGGAACATCCCTTCACCGGCGCTTCAGCTTTTTCCCCTGAGAAGACAAGGCTGGGGCGATCCGTGTTTAACCCCCGCGTCTCCCCTCACTTCCCCAGGTTCGGCACGGCCTCTCCCAGCGGCGGGGCCTCGGCAGAGCTGCCCCAGCCGGTTCCCCGCACGTGCCCCCCCAGCTCCGGGTGAGGGGCAGGGGGGATCGGCTTTGCAATTATCCGCAGCGGCGGCCCCGCTCCGGCCCCGGCCGCGGCCCTCCCGCCTCAGACCTGCCTCAGCACGAGCAGCGCAGGAACAAATTTGCCTTATGTCTCGGCCAATCGAGGCAATTGCTGGAATCAATGTCTGATCGGATTTCGGCTGTGGCAGACAGCTTGTCGCTACATATTTTTATGTCAGTCAAGAAGAGGGAGGCGCGGGGCTCGTGAGTTGGGGGACGCTGAGTGGAAGTGACGGGGAGGCCTCAGCGCAGCGCCCGCGAGAGCGGCCCCGGCCGCGCCGCCGCTGCCCCCGGCCCTGGCAGGGAAAGGTTAGCAGGGAAATGTGCCCCTGGGGCTCGGCCACCCGAACCCTCCGGGCCGGGGACATCGGGGAGTCGCGCAGGGCAGCGCCGGTGTGGCGGGGGAGCCGCGGCCGCCGCCCCTCGCACCCCACAGCCGGCCCGGCTCCGCGCTCATCCATCACGGCGCGGAGCGCCGGGCGGCTGCACCGGGGGGGAGCAGCCTCCGTAATTATCTCCTCTGCAGATGGAACAGCAAACAGCGCAGCTTCAGCCCGACAAACCCCGGCGCTTGGGCTTTCCCTTCGGTAAAATGAACGGCAGCACCAACCCGCAGCAGCCAGGCCGCACCCCGCCGACATGCCCGCTGCCCGGACACGCCGAGCAGGCACGGACCCCGCTCGCTGCGGGAGCACCGCCAGGTTTTATTTTGTAAAGATACGAGAATCTACTTAGAGAAAGAAAAACTCTTGTGCAGATATGAGTCTAAAGATATTCCATCTGAAGTAAACATCATTCCTCTTTTATCCAAATTTATAAACAACAAATGTACAATATTTTTACTCAGCTTGGCAGCTGGAAGAGAGGTTGTCAGCAAGCATTCTTTTTTTCAAATAAATTAATCCTTACTCTGGTGGTTTGAGATTATGCACTGTATTATACAACAGCGCCTTATCAGGCCTCATCAGTGAAGATGGAATTCATGTCTGTAAAATGCTGCAGGCAATCACAGTTTCATATTTTATCATGTTGATAAGGATATCGCAAATTCTCTGAAGCATTTCAAAACACTTAAATGAAAAAGGAGAAATGCAACTAAAAGGCTTTTTATATGGTTTGTTGTGGGTTATTATGAGTTATTTATAAATCCAAAAAGAAAGATTTGACATTTCAAATGTAAAAGATTTGAGTATTTAATGGTACTTTTTTCCCCTTACAATTGAACATCTTCAATCACATTTTAAATCATTAATATTTACTCTCATGGCAAGTGGCAACTCAAAACGGGGGGAAAACCTCCCCTTCCCTGTGGCTGCAGCAGCTCACCCTGGGTCTCCCCATTCCCCTTCTCCGTGGGTTTCTGGGGCTGCTCAGCACCCGTACCCCAATCCACATCAGTTGGGAAGCACCGGGGTAGACCCTGTGAGGGGGAGAGGGTCACTAGACTGGGAATTCTCTAATTTTAGTGTCTATGAGTATGAAGGAAAACAAAGAAAAATCACCTCTCAAGCAAATATGAAACATTAAAAAAATATATAAAGCACTAATTGTTGCAGCTGTAAGTGCGAGAAAGAAGCTAGGGATGAGGGATGAGGGATGAGCTGTGCCGTGCAGCCTCGCTGCTGCCGCGGGCTGCTCCTTCCCTGCTCCCAGCCCAAGGAAGGAAGGAAGAGCACATCTCCACATTGATTTATCCCGGCGCCGAGCGCAGCCGCGGGCACAGCCCGCCCAGCCCGGCCACTGTCACATCCCATCGCTTACGGCCAGCGGGAGGACATTTAGCACCTATCACCATCAAGCCCATAATCCCTCAATTTACTGGCATCTGTTAGCCAGACTGACTGCTCGCTGCCGTTTGGAGTAACAAGGCCAAAGGTACCTCTCACACACAGGAAAAATGGGCACCCCTGAAATGGCCAAAGGTGCATCAACGTCCCTCAGAGCTGGCACAGGCAGCACAGCACAGCTCCCTGCCTGGCTGCTCAGCCACAGCAGCCTCTCAGAGGCTGTTGCCTTTTAACTCATAAGGCTGAAACAAATAAAAATTTAAACCATTTATAGTCACAGATCTGGAATTTCTTTCTTCTTCCACTAACAAGCCTTACAGCTGCACCAAGGGCTGCTCTGTGGTTCATCCCCAAAGATGTGATATTAAACAACACGTTTGCAAGAGCAATTAATACAGGTATTAATGACTGCATTTACCTGCCACTGCGCTTATGGCTCTCCAAACCACTGTTCCCCCGGGTACTCACATTTAAATTATGTGGACTGTACAGTGAATTTCCTCCCAAGCCATCATTGTATCCTCCCGTCTGATTGATAACATGACGCAGGGTATCCACCTTAAAGTGAGGGGAGACAGGATTCATCATTCCAAATCTATTAAAACATCATCACTTACAATAGGCAACATTTTGAATTATGTGAGCCAAAGGGGTTTAGCATCTTCTATGAAAGGCAAATTTATCAATCAAGACTGACTGGCAGAATTTCAACCAATCCGTGCCCAGTAGAGCCCATACATCTCTGCTGCTCTCACCACCAAACACAACTTCCTCCAGCACCGCAGCTCCTGCCCAAGTGTCTGCAGCAAAGTGCTGGGAATGTTCACCCGCCTGTGTGTGCTGGCATGTGTGCAGGAGATGATGGTGTGTACACAGCACAGAAACCATGGAGCCAGCCCTTCTGAGGGGGCTGGAACAGTGACTGGCAGTGAGGTGTATTGTAATCGCTCAGTCAGAGGCGTTCTGACATTTAAGTAAATACAGGAATAGATGAATGAATTAATAAATAAAAGTTTGTCCAATAAATGAAAGAGAGATGGGAGAGTTGTTTTGTTGGTTTTTTTTTTAAGGGTAGGGGAAGGAGGGAAGAAAGGAAAAACAGAAAGAAAATTTCACTGGATTTACAGTGTCCATGGAAGTCAGATGCACCCAGTCCCATTCCATGAGCTCAAGCCAGAGCCGAATGCATTCACAAAGCTTAAAATTTCAATCAGAAAAAAATCATTCTTTCCTTAATATTTGTGAAATTCAATGCCGGGGTAAGAATAGGCCACATCCAGAAATATGCGGCCTCCACTCTGCAGCGAGGCCCAGACCAGTTAATAGAGCCAGAGTAAGGTGGAATTTTTAGCCCAAACCCTACCCTGCCAGAAAGGCCCTGCTGGGGGCATTTCTCCTACCTGTGACTGCACATTGGCTCCGACTTGGGACCCCTGGTAAGAATCCCCATTCAGACTCTGCATGTTCATGAACATGTCCCCAGAATTTGGGAGGTTAAAAGAACCAGAAGAACCTGGAAAGGAAAGAGTTAGGTAGCTGAATAACAGAGAGCTGCAAAAACATAACCCCGAGACCTGAGGGCAGGGGAAGGAGAAGCAGCAGGACAGGAGAGGACAGGCAAGGCTCAGTGGAGGGGAAGTTGCTTCCCTGGCGTGGGGTGAGCGTGGCCACCAGACCCCACAGCAGCCACCAGATCCCGGCTCTCAGCCCCACACCAGAGCGCTGTGCTGGGCAAGCCTGGGAGCTCCCTGCAGCCCAGGGCAGCTCTTCCCTCTGGAAGAGCAGCCTGTACAGCAATGTTTCCATATCAGAGCTGTCCCCCTGTGGATCACTCCATCATGAGGTGCCATCACCAAACACTCATTTTGAGCCCGTGCTTTGTGTCTCCTTCCAAAGGAAATGCTTGGCAGTTCCCAATTATGTGGTTTATTATTGTTAAAGATGGAACCTTTTTCTTACTTGCTTTTAGTTAGTCTTTTTTTTCCCAGTGGTTCTCTATCCTCTTAGGTGTCCACATCTAAGTCACAGCAAAACTTGACTGCAAATAGTGTTTGTGCTTGTGGCAACCTTTGCCCCTGTAGCCCAAAAGAGCAATGCCTCCCTCACACACTCCCCGACTAATGCAGTGCTCAGACTTGCAAAATGTCATCAGCACACCAGTGAGACCTGTAGCAGAACATGTCACAGAGTAACTCCAAACTAAAGTTCCATCCTCAGATTTCTAGCATCAACTCCATTTCAGGCCATCCAGAGTTTAAACTCTAATTAGAGCATGCTAAAATATTCTTCTATTTTGTTGTTATCTTGACAATAAATTTAACAGTCCTACAAAACGAGACTTGGACCTCTGCCCCATTTTACATTCTTTTCAGTGAATGAGTAAAAGCTTAAAGTAACTACAGAAACAAGAAGGTGCCAGAAGGCAGAGCCAGGCAGCCGTTACCGCTGCAGGAATTACATGGGCCCCACTCTGCTGTCCCATGGCTGTGGGAGCTTGGCTGTGCAGCAGCTGGGACCACCCACGGCAGGGCTCAGCCCCCGTGGTGCAGCGTGGCCATCCTTGGCTCAGGACTACCCCCTGTGCCAGGACTGGCTCTGCTAAGGAGCTGCATCCTCCTCATCCCGACCGAGCTCGCTAGGGCACGTCGGGGCCCTGCAGGAGGCTGAAGGCAGCAGGCAGGTACGTACCAGAATTTGGTGTGGTGGGGGAGTTGGTCTGGTTGTTCTGGACAGCCGCGGCCACGGCGTGCGCTGCAGTCACGGCCGTCTTTGCCGCGTAGAGATTGGCTTCCTCCTGGAACTTCCCAATGTTCTTCTTGTACCTGATTCTCTTATTGCCAAACCAGTTGGACACCTGCAGTGGAGAGAGGTGGGGAGGGTGAAGGACACGAAGCACTTGGCTGGGCAAAGGAGGATCCCTTTGAGATGCCAGAAACACGACCCGTACCTGCCCTGGGTAACTGAGCACTCACTCAGATCAGTTAAACCTCGCCATGGAGCTGGGCTGACCTGGCTCTGCTGCTCTCTTGGCAAACTGAGGCACAGCAAGTGACTGATGACTGCACATATCCCAGAGCTTACTGTACCACAGCATTGTCCCCTACCACCATGGGCCATTTGTCAGCAAAACTGGTGTAAGACCCAGAAAGCTGCTCAGGGGGGACCAAGGTCCGGTTGACTGAGGGCGAGCGGGCAGAGAGAGCAATTGTTCTTTATTTTTGGGCTGGAACAACCTTGGCATCCCACTCACAGAATCGTGTTTGGTTGGCTGAAAATGAAAGGAATCATATAAATCAATAATGGTTGAAAAGTCACTTTGTCATGTCCCTTTGAAGATCTGTACTGAAGCCAAGGTGGCTCCCAGGGCACCAGCTATTAACCCGCACAGGGGTCACGCCTGGAGCCGCTCAGGGAAGTTTGTACAATCTTGCTTAGGGGCTTTGTTTAACTTCAGCTGCTGTAACAGAGCTCCTAAATAACAAACCCAGTTTGGAACATGGACAATGGCCAACACAGCAGAGACAATAAAAGAACAGCAGTAAAGGGAAGGGACCAGTGACAGCCCAGTGGTTATCAGGCAGCCACAGGGCATGGCAGGGGCTGGGGCCCTGTCACAGCACCCAGTTCAGGATCCTGCTGAGGCATGAGCCAAATCCTGCTGTATTTGATGCAGCGCAGGCTTTTGTTTAACCACAATTAATGGAAAACCTCTGGCCTTTACCAGTAATATGGAAGGCACCTTATACATCCTGCTCCCCTGATAATACTCCACCATATTCTATATATTGCACTTAATATCACCTTGTCAGTCAGAGAAGCAATAATACATTAATGAAACCCAGCAAATAATTATTGTGTACAATCAGATTATGCTTTATTAACAGTATCATAATTGAGGAATCTCTGCACATCAACCGTATTGTCCACGGATGTGCACAAGACCCCTCTGTTTATGCACGCCCCTGGACCAATCAAACAACAGCCATCACTAATAAAGGTTTATTTAATTCTCACAGTAAAATTTTAATATCACCAGCAGCCTGGGGAAGCCTCAACGAGTGGATTTGCTTGACATCAGATCGTTTCCATTCTGCTAGTCCCAATACTTCTTAATCTTTAATATCAAGGCAATTAAAATTAATGGCCACTCATCCAGAGCCACTGTGGGCAGTGTTTCCTTGACATCAATTGTTTGATGGGATTACCTAGAGGTTAAACTAACAAGCAAGGTTTAATTGGAAGCAATGAGAGGAGCAGTGCTCGTACGTTATGTTTAACCCGCACACCACATCTAAATGAATATCCAGAAATGTTCAACTCTTCCTCAGACTGAGCCTGGCCTCGGGGCTGCCAGAGGAGCTGCAGCAGCCCAGGGGGTGCCACAGTCACTGCCCCATACCCTCTGCCCAAGGACCCTTTGTGCTCCTGTGACACAGTGCAGGGCAGAGCGTGTCCCAGCCCGGGGAACGTGGAGACACCCAGGGACACCCAGGGACACCCAGGGGCTGCGGCTGCAGCTGGGAGAGCATGGCTGACATGGGCAGCTGGACTCAGCCAGGACAGGGCCAGGGCACTGTTCCAGCAGGCTGTGCCAGGCAGGATTTAGGATCCCTGCCCACCTGGAGCACACCTCACCTGGCTCGTGCTGCTGGCACTGCCGTGGTCCCAGGGCAGACCTGGGTGCAGGTGCTGGGCTCCCCGGGACCCAGCTCCTCACCCAACCCTGTGCTCACCCCAACATGGAAGTTGTCTCCATTGTGAGCTGCTTCACAACACATTTTTCATTAAAACAAACTATCTCTTCACATAAAAAAAACAATGAACATCTTTCTCCTCCTGATCATTGAAGGCCAATTAATTAATTGGGCTTAATTGTATATTACATTTCAAACAATACTGTTGCACTTATTTATCATGTTAATTGCAACGTTAAATAAAAAGACAATAAATTATTACTGAAATCATCAAGATGCCTAATGTGGGATTTGGGATGGGGCAGGCCTGCCTCATGCCCCCAGAGTGGGTGATTTCCTGGGATAAATCAGTGCTCACTCGGCAAAGACGCAGCTGACACAGAGCATCGCTGCTGGAATTGGGGAGCTGCAGATTCATGGAAATCTTTCCACTGTTTCCATGGCTGTAGCACACAGTCTATGTTCCACACCTAAAACATGGTACAAACCAGAAAATGTTAAAAATCAATGTTGCACAATTACAACATTGATCTGTGATCTAAACCCAGGAGTTTTACCTCCAGAACTATTTCATTATGCTGCAGCTTTTTTCCTTGCTTCCCACATGAAGTCCAGGGGTAAGAGCCCCTCCATCCACAGTTTTCCCTGTCCACCTGCTCACAGAAACACTCAGAAGCAGCAGGGGCCAGAGGGGTGCTGGAAACCAGCTCCTGCATCCTTTCTTTAAAACAATGTTAAATATATTCCCTTGTCAACCACATCCTTCTTTTGTTTGAAGCGGTGAAAAATGTTATTGCTGTACTCCAGTGCCTCGCTCTCAGCACTGGCTGTGCCCTCTCTCCAGCCCGTGTGATGGACTGATGGTCATTTGTGACACCCTGGAAGAGCTCATCTGCAAAAGTATAAAACATCAGCCTCGCAGCCATGGGAGGGGAGAACAGACAATACAGTTTATCTCCCTCCAACGTGTGCTGATGGGGTGGCTCTAAATTACAGCCGACAATGTTCTCTGCTAAGGACATTTTTTTCCCCAGAATTACCTTTTCCGCACTCTTAAAAATGAAATTGTGTGAGGTGTTCATCTTAACAAATAGTTTGTCTTTATGCTTTTCTTGAAAAACCTTCTCTACATATTATTTTAAACACCGATATCAAAACTGAAACTATCGATCTCCCACCTGCAATGAAACGATTCTGGGAGACAATTTTCTTTGCAGCTCAGTAAAGTGCCATGGCAGCAGGATTTCCAGTCAGCAGCCTAATCTGGGGGGAGGATGACCCAAAACACTCACTAATTAAGTGTTTGAGGGAGAAAATGTTCTGCCATGAATCTGCCCCCAGCGTGTACAAGGCACTGACAGTACAAGAGAGAAACACTTGGGATCATCGTTAGGAGAGGCTACAGAGGAGCCTGGCTCAGCCAGGGAAAGGACAAAGCCTCTTCATCAGAGACAAGCCAACAGCTCCAGAGTTTGGACAGCCATCCCTTAATGTTATTTATTCCTTTTTGCAGCTCTTTGGCCCTCCGGGGTATTTGCAGCACAGGAGGTAAATGGGGCATGGTGACAGGCACGGCAAGGTCCAAGGGACACTTGGTCAAGGCTGAAAATACACACACTTAGAGATCTTCCATGGAGCCCTGAGCGAGGTGCAGCTCAGGCACTTCCTGGGATGCCATTGCTTGTCCCCTGTGATGCTGCTCCTGCCAGGGTTTCAGTGACTGCTCAATTCACTCCGAGCTCTGGATTGCATCCTCCGAGTTCTCTGTCAGTCACCAGAGCAGTGTGGGGGGCTGCTCTGTAGTGCCTGCTCAGAGCTCTTCTACTACCTGGCCTCAAAAATACACACCCTTTTCAGCAAAAGAAAGACACCTCCAGCCCAGTTTGACCTACAAAACACCAACTAACCCTGCAGTACTGCCATGCAGCCTCTGGAAGTGCCTTTGGAAATCAAAGATTAGAATACCCATGGTGTTCATGCTCTCTAGCTGTGACAGCAGATCCATCAGGAACTCAAGCAACCAGCTGATCACAGGCACTCCCTCTCTCTCATACATGCTCCTCTCTCATTACATGATACATGGCCCCATTTCCAGGCTTTACCATATCAACTCGAGTTTTTCCAAGTCATTTATAACATCTTGCCAGAGCAAAGTTCCAGCCGTGCCAAGGGCCCAGCCCTGCATCCCTGGTGCCAGGCTGGGTGGGCAGCACTGCCCTCGGACCAGGCTGGCAATGTCACCCAGCAAGGCTGAGGTTGCTGGATGCAGTGATATGGAGGGCACAATGCAGATACTCCCATCACTCACTCAGACTTCCTAATGGATTCAAGGAACAACTAATTCATGTCTGTATCAAATATTAAAAAGACAAACCTATATTCCTGTCACAGGCTCTCTGCCACTGCTGGCTTGCTGGACCATCTGCCTGCCTTTTATTTCATTCTACAGCATATACATTAAATCTTATCAAACAACCAATTAAGAAAGAAATCAGATCTATTAGCACTAGAAGCAATCAGTTATGGCTTCTCAAATGTTCCATCTCATTTCCTACAGTCACTTCAGCCTTATCTGGATCTGTCTTTTTATCTGTCCACACCAAGGAATCACTGAGCCTCTTCCTGCCAGGCACTACTCACCACTGGGTGCAGAGGGAACAGCTCTTCAGCAGGTCTGGTGGGCTTTTTCACATGTCATCTTGCCCAACTACATTAACCAAAACTGAAGAACTTTTGGTTTGTTTGAGTTGGTGTTGATGGCATGGCCTCTCCTAAACATACAGCAGGCTGCCTTGGATCACATTGAAGATTTCTGGACACCACTTACTGAAGGAATTGCCACAAAGCATCTCGTGCCAAGGACTGGAACCAGCAGCAGGATTGAGGCTGCGGACCACAGTGCCCTGGCACTCGTGTGCTCTCAGGCCGTTTGGTGGTTCCAGGCACCCCCAGCAGCTGCAGGGATGCCTGAGGGCACTGAGAGCAGCCCAGCAGCCGCCACAGGGGCTGCAGTGCTCCTGTGATGCTGAGGGCAAGGGGGGAGCAGTGTGAGAGGGAACAAGCTGTGCGCTGGATTTCCCTCAAAAACTTCTGCCCATCACCACAGCTGTTTGTAAATGGACTGGGAGAAACTGCCTCCCTCCCCACCCCATACCTTCCCCTGGCACCGAGCACAGCCCCTTGCCACCCCATTTGGAGTGGGGTATGTGCTGCGTGCCAAGGAACCGGCGAGGAGACAGCAAGGCACGCACACGTGCCCTGGGGCAGTTCTGCCAGGGCTGGTGCTGGGGGGGCAGCCAAAGTCAAGTAATTCCAAATTTGGAGGAGCTGGGCAGACTTTCATTTGAAAGTCTTCAATAAAGTGCCTGAATTTTTCATGCATTCAATGGAGGCCTATAAAGTAAATCTCAACTCAGGTCTTAATTATAAAGCTAAAGGTTGCATTGCTAATAATGCCAATAGTGCAGCCTGCAATCATTAATAGTTAACACACACGCCGCAGGCACCATTCCTCTCAAAGACCTGAAATATTGATAAGGGAGCCGAGGGAGCAGGGAGGAGCCAGCACACCAGCCCTCAGCAGGAGAGGAGCACTTGGAGACTGCAGGGCATTTCCCTGCCACACAAGCTCAGGTCCTTCCCCAAGCTGTGCAAGCCAGATTTGAGGGAGAATAATTGGGGTTTCTAGCAAACATACAGGCCATGTGGAATGCCAGAGAGGTGTGTTGCTCTTTGAGCTGCCTGGTGAAGGCAAACTCGATGGTGTCATCAGCCTGAGCAAGACACCAGTCTGAGCTGTACAGGTATTTTGGCCCACAGGGAAAGCAGCTGCAGCCAACCGGGGGCAGGGGGTCCTCCCTGCTGCTTACCTGTGATACCGTGATGCTGCATTTCTTTGCCAGCTCTTCTTTGGCTTCTTCACTGGGGTAGGGGTTACTGAGGTGGGAGTAAAAATACTCGTTCAAGATTTCTGTGGCTTGTTTACTGAAGTTACGCCTTTTCCGTCTGAAACGAGAAAAAGAAAACACCACTGTTCCTCCAGATGCCAGCAGGTCCCTGGTTGGATGGGGAGCAGCAGCCTTCATTTCAAAGCCTCTGCTACAGCACAGAACAACACAGCAGAGCTGTCCTGGCACCCTGACCCCTTTGGACTCCCCAACACCATGGGAGGGAGCAGCACCACCTCCTGCACCCAGCCCCAGGGGGCTCTGAATTCTGCCTCTGGCTTCACACCCCCACCTCCCTGCAGGGCTCCTCCCATGGGAGCACAGGCCATGTTCACACACTGTAGGAGAAATGATGAGGCAGGTGCTGAGGCAGCAGCCTCCCTGGTGGCCCTCCCACAGCCAGGTACACAGCCCAGCCCAAAGCTCCCAGCCACAGAGCCCCTCTGTGCCAGCTGCAGCCTGGCAGACCTCCTTCCCCTCCTTCCCTTCAGCACAGGTCAGCCGGGCCCTGCACAGCTCCCTGGGGTGAGGATGGTACAACAGGATGGGGCAGCCGTGCTGGTGTGTCCTCACATGGCCTCCCTGAGCTAATTGGCTTCCAACAGCAAGTGGATTTCAGGGCTTTGTGAGCGAGACCCATCTGTGCCCCCTCCTGCCATGGGCTGCACGGGGCCCAGGCTCTGGCCCGCATGGGACATGGGACAGGCCCCAGGGGGTGTCACCTGGCTGGAGCCTTGCAGAGAGCACCTGCCCGTGCTCCAGCTCAGGAGCCCGCAGCCCTCGCCGTGGGGCAGCCCCTGCACAGCTGCAGTGCCAACCCTCCGTGCCAGCGGCTGCTCTCCTTCAGCAGAACATCCTCTGGAAGGCTCCAGTTAAACATTTCCTTGGAGCTCCTTCCCCCAGGGCTGCTGCAATCACCGCCGGCGCCCCAGGCCAGCCGGCAGCCGAGCGCAATCCCCAGCGCGCTCTCGCCGAGTATCACGGTGCTGCTAACTGCACCGTATCCTGGAGCAGGCAGGCTCCCTCCCTAGAGCTCTGTTTATCTCATTACTATGCTTCCGCTCATTTTGCCTTATTTACCTTCCTCCTTTTTAAAGAAATCACTTTAAAATGTACATCTGCAGGCTCTACCTTTGCGTTCCTGGAGCTCTCCATAGACATCTCCTCCAACTGCCTGCAATTACCCTGATTTCCCACACCTGCCAGTGACCTCCTTGTTAATAACATTATTTTGGTCTTGTTTAGCTCCTCACAGCTTTCAGGTGTGAAGCGTGAGCTGCTGGAGGAGGGAGGCTCCGTGTAGTGCCTGCTGCTCCTCCCTTTTCCGCTCCTGCTCTGCCAGGCCCTGCTCTGAGGACAGGAGCCCTGTGAAGGGGATGGGGCTGGGGACCACTATCCCACCTCATCAGGCTTCAGAACAATTCTGACTGTGCTTAAAGCCCCCCTCCTAATCCTTGTCTGCCTGCCTCCTGGCAGCTTGTGGAGCAAGCAGCCCACTCAGGCCACCGTGGGTCCTGGGGACAGGCATTGAGCTCCAACAGTGGTGCAGGTGTCCAAGGTGGGGAAAACAAGCCCAGTCTTTGCACTAAAATTTGAAGAAAAGACCTTGTTGCTTTTGAAGTCCTACCGTGCAGGGGTCCCTTGCACAGCAGCTGTGGATGAAGGCTCTTGTTGGGATAGAGCAGCCTCTCCCACCCATCCCTGCTGACCTGGGACAACACTCCCAGTATGGCCAGGCTCTCCTGGGCTGCCCAGAAATTACTGCTTCCCGCCAGAAAGAAACAGGGCACTTCCCTCTGCCTTACCTGGCATCAAGGAACCTTGATCTTAAAATCATTACTGCTTCACAAGTGCTTTGTTTGAGCTGCATCTGGATGGAGCTGAATTTTCGATGAATGATGCCCACCATCCTTTCAATCTCCTTGGGAGAAATGGGACGTGTCCGGCTCTGTTCTCTGAGGAGGTTCATGACATGAGTGGTAAATTCATTACATGCCTGTGGAGGAAGAAGAGGCTCAGATGTGGGTTTGTGCTGCCCACAAGGACACAAGCTCTGACCTGGCTGTTGGGGGAAGGCAGCACTGAGGGGAACCCCTCACATGGCCCTGTCCCCTCCACATGTGTGGCCACAGGGTCCCACCCTGTCCAGGAGGCCTGCAGCTGTCCTGGGGCAGCCAGGGGAGCCCAGTGACCACAGCCCTGCTCCTGCCATGCTCATCCTTTTCCCATTCCCAGCCAGACCCCCGTGGAGAGGAGCAGCTGGATCAGCCCCTGTGGCAGCTGCAGGCAGGGCAGGGTGTGAGTGGGGACCTGCACTCCTCACAGCCAGGGGACAATACCCCCAGCCCTGTGCCTGGGTACCCCCTGCAGCACCCAGGGACCTGAGACCTTTCTGAGGCACCATGTCCCCATTTTGGGTGGGTTTCAGTGACACTGTGCCCACTGTGCCCACGCTGTGCAGCCGAGGCACTGAGGGCAGGCACAGGGAGCCCTCAATTACCACTCCCAGTCTGTGACATGTTGATATGGACTTCAGCCACCACCAGGATCCCCCTGCTCTGAGCCTCCACACATGCTGCTGTCCTGACTTCCCTTTGCAGGCTGGAACCTGACAAACTCTGCTAGCTCCCCCTTCCCTCTCAAGCCAGGCTGCAAAATATGTACGTAATATGTCTGACAACAACATTTTCAAGGATTCTCCAACATTTCAACAGATTATGCGATGGAAGGAGTTAAAAGTGAAAAGTTTATGCATCTTAAAACTCATAATTTCCTATAACATTTGCTGAACGTCTCACAACTTATTAAGTGAAGCCATCTATGAATGCAAATGCTGATTAGCAATTTGGCAATAGCCCAACATTCGCAGAATTCACATAGCTTTTCTTTAAACCAGTAGTTCATACATGATTAATTAGAACATCTCATTTATGTAGTGTGCACTTTAGCTCATTACTCTAAGTAAAATTCGTTAAGTATTTACATTTAGATAATTAAAATCTGGGTACACCCTTAAGAAAGATGCATACACTTCAGGCAAAGTGATTTTTTTTCTTTACACTACTGGAAGTAAATTACAGGCTAATTTACATCCGTGCAGCACCCGTTGGAGGCAGCCCTGGTGCAGAGCCCTTCGCTCGCCACCGCCGAGCCACTGCTTGTGCCAGCACCTGCCAGCCCGGTCTGCCAGGGCTCCCCGAGCTCCGGGGGAAGGAGTTGGACGTTTCTCACCCTCACTTCCCACCAGCACATTCTTTCTTTCAGCAGGGGACAACCCAGGCATGCAGAAGTTCAGGCCCAGCCCTCTGACCGATGACACCAGCTTTGGCTCACCCGGGAAATGTTGCACAGAAGGGAAGGGGACACGGGCACCAGAATGCAGCAGCTCTCCCCCTGAGATCAGGCAGCAGCTCTGATTGTTCCAAAATACAGCTGAACCCAAGAATTTGGCACTGGATGGGTGTTCCAGGCACACAGTTTGCCACAAGCCCCCTTCTTTTCAGATCCCAGGTATTCAATTTTAAAGTACAATAAAACTGGCAACTGTTGCATTAGAAGTATTTTCAGGTTATGTCTTTTCTATAAGAGATTTCGTCTCAAAACTGGACTTCAAAAAGCAATAATTAGTTTCTTGCTTCAAGAAGCAAAAATCTTTCTCTGACTTACTCAGCTTGCCTGATGAGACTTGGTTTGGGTACAACTTCTGGGAGATCCTGGGTTTAATTCATCTCCACCAGCACCTCCCCTATGCAGAGCTGCCTCACACAGCACAGTGGGAGGAAGCTCAGAAGACTCTGATGCTTTGTCTTGTTTCTCTTGTTTATTTATAGCGTCCAAGCTACTTGATCCCTTTTCCAGGACTATTTTTCAGGCCTCTGCTTGGTGCCTGAGACATTATTAATAATGTCAGGTTATAAGTGATGGCCTTGTTAACCTGCTCAGAAACCTTGTAGGAGCAGGGATGCTCCTGCTGCCTCAGTGCTTCATCACGAGTGCACAGGAAAAAGAGAGGAAATGGCCCAAAACAATGTTGAGGGGCAGGGTGGCAGCCAGTGCTCTGTGAGGCTGGTGGTGGCTCTGAGCTGCCACACCTCGCCCCAATTCGGGGTGAATTCAGGAGACATCTGTGAACTTGGGAACTGGGTTCCCAGCTGCTCCAGGAGGCCTGGGACCCTTACAGTACTTTTGCCTACAGCAAAAAATGTATTTCAGTGTAATTACAGCAGATAGCTTTCAATATGTCATCTCTGTTATAGGAGCTGTAAATTATGGAAGGCGCTGCCTGTGCGTGGCCATTTCTCCCGGCACCCGGCGAGGGAGCACTGGGTGATGGCGTGACACACTTTCCATTTCTCTTGCCTTTTTTTTTTTTTCCTGAGTGCATTCCCCTGACTGGCAACAAATATCAGGATCAAACCCTGCCTGGAAAGCGTCCCAGGAAGGCGCTCTGGTTCCTGCTGCCGTGGGACGGGGGATGCCCGTGCTGGGCAGGATGGCAGGAGCGGCTCTCGGTGCGGGCGGGTGCCCAGCACGGGCTCCCCGCTGCAGGAGCCTCCTGCCTCCCAGAACCTGTGGCGCCAGAGGCTCAGATGCCAAGCCCTGGCTGCCTCTCGGGCACTGCAGTGAGACAAACCAGCAGGAGACAGTTTGCTGCCAGGCTGGGGAAATCATCATATGTCTGTTGAGCAGACGTGGCTGGGTGTCAGGATCCGTGGGGAAGCATGCATGTCTCATCCTCTGCTCTACCTCTCTCTCCTGCTCCAGCAGCATTTGAGCATCCTCCAAAATTTCCTGTGGTGTGGACGGATGGCTGTGACATTTCAGCTGAAACCTTTGTAAATGGAGCTACAGGGCAAAAAATGCTCCTGCTTCCCCCACGTCATTAAACTTATTAGAGTCCAAGGATGTTTGCCAGGAAGCGGCTGCGAGCACGGAGCTGCTGCCTCTGTGGCCCAGATCTGCCTGCAGCCTGTGTGCTGTGCCTGTAGGAGACAGGTTCATGCCACAGCCACCCCCATCCCACACTGCAGCTGCACCTGGCAGGGCGAGGAGGGCTCGGGGCTCCACCAGGACTGCTGGGCCTTGGGGTCAGGGGAGAACAGCAGATTTGTACACAGACCCTGACAGGTGTTTGCTCAGTTATTTGTTCTCCACTTGAACAACACAGTGGAAGGGACAGCACAGACAAGGCAGTGCCACTGGCACCTGAGACACACGGTGCTGCTGGCACCTGGCAGCATGTGGCAAGCGTTCTCAGTGCCACCGGCGTGCCCAATGTGTTGGGTCACCAGGTCCCAGTGGTGAACACAAACCTACAGATCTCTGCAGCATGCTCTTCACTCCAAACAAAGACACTGTGCTGGCATCTGCCTGAACCAGGATTTCCCTAGTTTCTGTCCCCAAGCCTGGGCCAGGTGCTCTGCTGACGCCTCACTGCCCACTCTCTTCAGACCTGCTCCAGCTGACCTGCTGTGGCCAAGTCCTGTGCCAGAGTATCCTGCCACCTGCTGCCAGGAGCCTGTGGGCTGAGATGGCCAAAGCAGCCCTTGTCTGCCTGTGCCCCCCAGCTTGCCAGACCCAGCTGTGTGAGACCTCACCAGGGCAGAGGGTGGCACTGAGTGACAGACATCTCTCCTCCTCTCTGCCTTCTGTGCGCTGGGCAAAGGGGAGAAACACGGGCTTGGGTGCTGCTCTTGTGCAGTTACAGACAACAGAAAACACTCAGACATGCAAGACATGCGTCCTGGCTCCAGCCAGCAGCTCCTTGGAGCCCAACAGACAACAGACTGCCATGGTGGCTCTCTCTGGGCAGAGGGGTGGGGAAGGGGAGGAAGGGTTGTGGTCCAGAGTGGGCAGTGGTGGGCACTGGCAAGCAGAGGAGAGCAGTGTCAGGTACACGAACAACTGAGAGGCTGATGTCTGACCTGTTCATATTTCTCCAGCTCTGTGTGATAGATTTGTCTGATCTGGGTCAATTTGGCTCTGTAATCTGAGTGTTCAATAGAGTTATCTGAAGACCCTCCAGAGGCTGCTGCGGCTGCAGCTGCTGCCGCCGATCCCCCACCTTTCTCCGGACCTGAGACTCCTTCTGCCAGAAGCATATTGTCTAGTCTCATTAGCTGAGGATCGGGAGGGTCTTCCTCCTGGGCTCCTCGGATGCTCAAACCTTGGGCAGAAAAGAGAGAACAAGAGAAAACACAGTCAGTACTTCTGCATCTGCCCGACTTGTGCCCGCTCGCTGCCCGCCTGCCACAAGCCCTCTGTGACACCCGCCTGCCCGGGGCCATGGGCACAGCCCTGCCCCAGCATGGCCCCAGCACGGCCCCAGCACACCAGCCAGCCCCATCAGATGCAGTCTGGCAGTGCCACAGACCCCTCTCTGCTCCCATACACTGCAGGAACAGTACTGGTGTAGGCTGTGCCAGATGTGCCAGCAACACACAGCTGCCAGGCACGGACCTGGGCACCAGCAGTGTGCTCCGTGCACTCAGGGGACAGCACAGGATTCCACACTGACTGTCTCAAGAAGGACACACAGTGGGAGATGACCCCCCCACTGGCCAACTTTCCAACTCAAGAAAGCACAAGGCATTAATCTTGCCCTAAAATACACATTTTAAACCTGTCACCTTCATTTAAAACTATAATTCCCTATAATTTCATGGGAATAATAAAAATGTCTCATCATCTCTTTAAATTATTTCTGTTGCCTGTTCAGAGGTCCACAGGCACAAGCTGATGATACCACACATTGTCCTGGCGTGTCCCTGAGCTGGAACACACGTGTTGGGGACAGCCCAGGCCACCCATGCTGCAGCCAGGGAAGGTGGCGCCGCACCTGGGAGTGCCTGCAGCAGCAGGGGTGGTGGTGCCTGGCCAAGGGAGTGCTGCACCCATCCCTCATTCCCTCGTCTGCCCGGCCCCACTGCCTTGGCAGAGCTCCTGGCCCGCAGTGCTGTAACACAGGGGTGATTTCCTTGGTGAGTTGTTCCCCTGTTTGTCACTCTCCTCCTCTGCTCTGCTGTCAGAATGTTCAATAACATCCTGGTTTTAATCCACTCAAGCGTTCCTTCCCTTCTCATCAATGATTTCTGCTGTTGTTTTTCCTTTTAGCTTCTGGACCCTTTCTCAGTCCATGTTTACTGTGCTCTATTCCAGCTGTTATTCCCCAGCTGCATTTCTGCTTTCACTATGGAACTCATCTCCCTCCCACTATCCCATCA